>NW_020838062.1:2789175-2917843 GCF_003676395.1 Aethalodelphis obliquidens
CCCCCCCAGTGCCGCCAGCGCCCCCGCCGCCCGCCCGCTCCCGCGGGGCGCCGCGCCCCCGGCCATGGCGAAGAAGAGCGCCAAGAACGGCATCTACAGCGTGTCCGGCGACGAGAAGAAGGGCCCCCTGATCGCGCCCGGGCCCGACGGGGCCCCTGCCAAGGCCGACGGCCCCGCGGGCCTGGGGGCGCCTGGCGGCCACCTGGCCGTGCCGCCGCGCGAGACCTGGACGCGCCAGATGGACTTCATCATGTCCTGCGTGGGCTTCGCCGTGGGCCTGGGCAACGTGTGGCGCTTCCCCTACCTGTGCTACAAGAACGGCGGAGGTGAGCGCGGGCCCCTCCCCCGCCTGCCGCCGGCCCCGCCGGGGCGCCCGTGCGAAGTCCAGGGGGTGGGGAGGCCCCCCCGGGACGGCCGGGGGCGGCCCCTCGCCCGCCGTCGCCGCGCGGTGGCCCAGCCGGGCGGTCTCCGCCCCCCCCCCCCGGCCGGTCATGTGCCTGGCAGCGTGTGGGGGGAGGGGGCCGGCGAGCCTCCTGCCGAAAACGCCGAGCTGCCCCCACAGACTCTGGGCCCGAAGTGATTGGCCACCGAGGTGGCAAGACGAGGCCTCCCCCTTGGGGGGGCTTCCAGAGGTGAGGAGCCCTGGCTGCCCCCACAGGTCAGGCACACAAGTGGCACATTGTGTGGGCCCCCCACGTGTGCACACACGAACACACACACAATGGGCCACTCTGTCCCTCCCTCTGCTTTCCCCTCCCTTCCCTCCTCTCTTCTCTTCCCCTCTCTCCCCTTCCCTCCCCTCCCCTCCCTCCCCTCTAGCCTGGGCCTGGAACACTGGGTGCCTGAGCCAGGCTTGGGAAGCCTGCAGCCTGGGCCGCCTGGCGCCGCCGCTGGACACACTGCATGCACACCCCATGCCCGCCCCAGCCCAGCTTAGCAACAGCGATGGGCACGCGTGTGTCCTGTGACTGCAAAGCAGCACCAGGGTTGGTGGGAAGCCGCAGGGACTAGATGACGGACGGGTGGGAAACTGAGGCCCAGAGAGAAGGCCTTTGCCCAAGGTCACAAGCAAGAAGGATGCTGAGACCTGAAGCCAAGCTCAGCTTTTGAGTAGTGGAGAGTGCCGAGCGGGGGCAAGGGTAGGGGGCCTGGAGAGGAGAAGGGCTCCCCCACCCCCAGCCTGAAGTCCCTGCCAGCCTCCCCCAACCTTGTCTCCTGTCCTTGCTCATATGCCCTTTCAGACACCCTCCACTCTGCCCACTGGCAGACGACTGCTACCCACCTACCCACCCACCCGCTCCCCTGCACCTTCACACTTGCAGGAAAGAGTCTGGGTGCCGGCACAGTCCAGGGCTCCCTTCCCCTCGCCCAAGCTCAGCACGTCCCCGGGCCTGAGCGCCGGCCACGGAGTGGCTTGTGTCCACAAGTGCATGTGTCCTCCGTGCCCGTTAGTTAGGTCACCGTAGGTGAGTAGGGGCAGAAGCCTTGTAGGGGACCCCCAGCCCAGGAAACAGGGCTCTAAGGCCCAGGGGCTGCCGTAGGCCCCTCGACACTCCACCTCCCCAAGACTGTTCACCTTGGGCCCCTGAGTCAGCAGCCACCCCTTGCACTGATTCACTCAGTGGGAAGTTATGATGGGCTCTGGGCGGAGCCTGAATCTGGGGCTCCACCCGCCTCCCAGGGCTTCTGAAAGCCAGGCTGGCTGGCCTGGCCTGGCTGAGGAGTTTGGGTCAAGTCCCCACCTGGCTAAGGGGCCACCCTGTGCAAGTGGCCACCTTGAGCTTCATCCCCCAGGTGTGTTCCTCATTCCCTACATCCTGATCGCCCTGGTCGGAGGAATCCCCATTTTCTTCTTGGAGATCTCGCTGGGCCAGTTCATGAAGGCCGGCAGCATCAACGTGTGGAACATCTGCCCCCTGTTCAAAGGTGAGCAGCCCCAGGCAGCCCCTCTCACCCTCTCCCTCCGGGACCTCTCCCCTTTCCCGCCACTGGGGCAAAGCTGGTACCCACTTGAGAAACCTCAAGTCTGAGCATCTCCTGTCTGAGCACCAGGCCTGGGATGCCCCCCAAGCTGTGAGGGAGAACCTGGAGGACATGCAGACCACCTGGCTGACCTTGGGGAGGTGGAGACTAGAGTGGGGGATGGACCTCTCCACCAGGGCGAGAAAGCCCAGTCCCAGCAGCACCCGGGACAGGCCCTGCCGAGTATACTTGGCTCGCTGGGGCTGAAAAGAGGGTGGCTGGGCATGAGACGCGATGGCAGGAGAAGCCAGAGGGCCAGCCTAAGGAGCTGGGACAGGAGCCATTGAAAGTTCAGGGTCTGAAGGGAAGGACCAGTGGGCAGGGTTACCACCAAGCCCCTTCTGTGTGTGAGCAGTGTTCCCCCATCAGCTCAAGGCCCTAGGAGGTAGGTCCTACTGTTACCGTCCTCGTTGGCTGGGGCACAGAGAGGTGAAGTAAGTGACTGGCCAAGGTTGCCTCCTGAGAGGGTGACTGTCTCCCACGCTGCCCCAGGTCCCCAGAAAACCCCCAGCTGCTGGTACGGAAGGCCATTGGGTGGGGGGCAGGTGGAGGCATGGCCTTCCTTCAACCGTCATGGTGGCAGTGGGACCCAGAAGGGGACAGGTATGTGAGACTAGGGAAACAAGAGGACTTGACTCTCAGACGGGGGCAGGATGTGTGCTCTGCTTTGGGGCTGGGGAGGATGCAGGAGGTGAAGCAGGGCGGGGGCAGGGAGCAGGGGCTGATTTGGGGGGACAGATTGAGGAGTTAGCCTAGCGCTGGGGACACAGTGCAAGGGAGACTCCAAGGGGACTTGGAGAGGTCTGGTTGGACAGCAACAGAGAAGGATTTAGTTGCACGGATGGCGGGGGAGGGGGAGGACGGCAGATGCAGGGAGCAGGATGTTGGGGTCCAGCAGGGACCGCTGGCAGTGCCTGGCCATGTAGATAGTGGGGACGGTGGGGAACTGGCCAGAAAAGAGCCTGCATGGAAACTCTGCTCCTCTCCAGGCCTGGGCTACGCCTCCATGGTGATCGTCTTCTATTGCAACACCTACTACATCATGGTGCTGGCCTGGGGCTTCTATTATTTGGTGAAGTCCTTCACCACCACGCTGCCCTGGGCCACGTGTGGCCATACCTGGAACACTCCCGACTGTGTGGAGATCTTCCGCCACGAAGACTGTGCCAATGCCACCCTGGCCAACCTCACTTGTGACCAGCTTGCTGACCGCCGGTCCCCTGTCATCGAGTTCTGGGAGTGAGTCAGGCACCTCTGGGCCAGGCCCCGCCTGTCTCTCTGGTCTCCCACACGTAGCTCAAGTCTGCATGTGTGTGCGTGTGCACGCGCGCATGTGTCGGGGCCCGCCCTGGGGGGATGAGGCCAGGGATGCGGAGCGGGCGGTGCCTGCCCACCTAGGGAGGGAAGCGGGGGGCTGCTGCTGGGCCTGCTGGGGACGGCGTGGGGCCGGACCGCCAGGGGCTCCAAGGCTCCGGGGACACAGACTGCAGCGACTTCAGGCTGCAGGCTTGGCCCGGGCTGGCCAGGTGCATGGGGGAGACCGGCTGGACGCAAGGGCTGAGGCAGCGGGGGTGGGGGGAGGGCGGGAGGCCCCACCCCAGGACCACCCCCAGTCTCCTGGCTGTTTGCTGGCACAGACCTCATGGGCTTTCCCTCCCCCAGGAACAAAGTCTTGCGGCTCTCCAGGGGCCTGGAGGTTCCGGGGGCCCTCAACTGGGAGGTGACCCTGTGTCTGCTGGCCTGCTGGGTGCTGGTCTACTTCTGTGTCTGGAAGGGGGTCAAGTCAACAGGAAAGGTACAGCCAGGGTGACGCCAGGGCTGGGGGCAGCACTGCCTGGGGGGGGTGTGGGTGTCTGCCAGCGACCACTGCTGCCACGGGAGGAGACTGCACCAGGGCCAGAGCCTGAGGAGGGGCAGGGACTTCAGTCCGGGCCACTTGATCCACACCCCCTGGCGGGAGAGTCCTCTCCACCCTGCGCCTCCAGGCCCGGCAGCCTTCCTTCCCGAGTGGAGGTGGAGTGGCCCCGGCAGCGGCTGCCCCTTCCCTGGGGTGGGGGGCATCCCTGGCTCGCCTTCCCTGTCTCGCCTTCCCTCCCTTCCAGTTCCTCTCGGTTCTGGCTCTGCGTCAGCTTTTGACCTTCTCGGTCTGTCTCTCTCACCTGCCTGTCTGCCCTCGGGGACCCAGCGGGGAGCGTGGACCCATCCCTCCCTCAGGGGCTCCCTGTCAGGTTGTGGGCACAACTGTGTGAACAGACACACAATAAGACAGCCTGCCGGTGGTTGCGGGACACGCAGGACACAGCCAGGTGTCTGGAGGGCGGGAGCGTTCCAGCAGGGTCCGCAGAGCAGCCGCTTGGCGCTGCTTGCGTGGGAGGCAGAGGCGTTTGCTGCCGTCTTGATCTTGCCTCTGTCTCTGGCTAGCTGAGTTCTAATCCCCGGCACCAAGGACCCCCGCCTCTCTGCAGACCAGGACCTGGAGTCGGCACGGGAGGCGCGGGACCTGCGTGCGGGCTGCGGCCTCGCTCCCTGCCAGGGGAGGGCCCTGCCTCTCCCTCCCTCTGCAGCTGACCTGTGCTCCCCGTGGGGCTGCTGGTGCCCCAGCCAAGCACCCAGCTTCCTTTGGGAGGAGTCGTGGCTCTGATGAGTAGAAGGGGGTGCCACTGGGTGGCCTCCCTCCTCACCACTGAGCACACCGGCCAGCAGGGACGGTGGCCTTCCTGGCAGCCCTGCGCAGGCGGGGGAGGTGGGTGCCACAGGACCCCTCTGAGCACCCCCGCCCCCCAGGTCGTGTATTTCACCGCTACATTCCCCTACGTGGTCCTCGTTGTGCTGCTCGTGCGTGGAGTGCTGCTGCCTGGAGCCGTGGACGGCATCATCTACTATCTCAAGCCTGACTGGTCGAAGCTGGCGTCCCCTCAGGTGAGGCGGAGGTCGGGTGGGGGGACACTGTGCGGGAGCAGGCCGGCCTAGCAGCGCTCCTCACACCTGCTCTCCCCTCGCTCATCTCCAGGTATGGATAGATGCCGGGACCCAGATTTTCTTTTCTTACGCCATTGGCCTGGGGGCCCTCACGGCCCTGGGCAGCTACAATCGCTTCAACAACAACTGCTACAAGTAGGCACTACAGCCCTGCCACCCCTGCCCTGCCTGCCCGTGGGCAGCAGGCAGTCTCACCAGCCCACACGGTCCCCTCTGCCCCCAGGGATGCCATCATCCTCGCACTCATCAACAGCGGGACCAGCTTCTTTGCTGGCTTCGTGGTCTTCTCCATCCTGGGCTTCATGGCCACAGAGCAGGGCGTGCACATCTCCAAGGTGGCGGAATCAGGTAAAGACGCCCCAAGCCCCAGTCCGGCCTCCGGAGCAGCGGCAGCTGCTGTCGTAACGGACCGTGTACGCGAACGCACACAGAATGACGTTCTGAGAAATGAGAACAATTCAAACTCAATTTGTCACATCACTCTGGGCCAGGAGGCCTGGCTGAGCAGCTGCGAGGCACAGCTGTGCAGCCACCTCAGGCCAGGCCACGTGGAGCCCCGAGCCCCCATCCATCTGTATCCAGGGGCCTCGGGGCATGTCCTCACACTTGCCTGAGTGTTGTAGAGGGAAAGGTCGGCCTTCTCTGGGTCAGTGGTGATCTGCGACCACAGTAGCTGCCGGAACCCAGGTACAGAAGGCTGAGCCAGACACGCCACTCATGAGTACAGGTCTACCAAGGGCTTGCGGGGACCTTCCAGCCCCTGGTATGGCGCGCGCGCGTGCAGACACACACACACACACACACACACACACACACACGCACACACGAGGGCCCGAGTGGCCCGGCAGTGTCTTGACAGAAGTGGAAAGGCCCTTGGCCACAGGGTGCCCTGGCATCGTCCACTCCTCTGGTACCGTGGTGCAGGGTGGAGGGGGACAGGTCGTGGGTGGGGGGCTCCAGGTGTCCACACCCTGCCCCTTCCCCCTCAGGGCCTGGCCTGGCTTTCATCGCCTATCCCCGGGCCGTCACGCTGATGCCTGTGGCCCCGCTCTGGGCTGCTCTGTTCTTCTTCATGCTGCTGCTGCTTGGCCTTGACAGCCAGGTTTGAGAGGGGGGATGCAAGAGAGGGGGCTGGGAGGTGGGGGGGAGGGGGACTGGCGAGCAGAGGGCACACTGGGCGACGGGAGATGGCAGGTGGGTGGGGAGGGGCACGGCCTGAGTTGCCCGGCCACAGTTTGTAGGTGTGGAAGGCTTCATCACCGGCCTGCTGGACCTCCTCCCGGCCTCCTACTACTTCCGTTTCCAAAGAGAGATCTCCGTGGCCCTCTGCTGCGCCCTCTGCTTTGTCATTGATCTCTCCATGGTGACCGATGTGAGTGGGGGCAGGGTGAGGGATGCCCCTGGCCTCAGGCTGCCGGCTGCCACCTTCCCTGACCTGGCTCCATCCCCGGCTCCATCCCCAGGGCGGGATGTATGTCTTCCAGCTGTTTGACTACTACTCAGCCAGCGGCACCACCCTGCTCTGGCAGGCCTTCTGGGAGTGCGTGGTGATCGCCTGGGTGTACGGTAGGTCTGGGCCGACAGGCAAGCCGGGGGTGCGGCACGGTCAGGGGTGGTACATCTCTAGCCCTGGCCCTCCGGCCTCACGTTACCCCAGGAGCCGACCGCTTCATGGACGACGTGGCCTGCATGATCGGGTACCGACCTTGCCCCTGGATGAAATGGTGCTGGTCTTTCTTCACCCCGCTGGTGTGCATGGTAAGGGCCGGGAGAGGCTGGGCAGGGCGAGGGACACCGAGGGCCCGCAGTGGTGGCTGCCGGCTGAGCGCGAGGCTTCTCGCCCGCAGGGCATCTTCATCTTCAACACGGTGTACTACAAGCCGCTGGTCTACAACAACACCTACGTGTACCCGTGGTGGGGCGAGGCCATGGGCTGGGGCTTCGCGCTCTCCTCCATGCTGTGTGTGCCCCTCCACCTCCTGGGCTGCCTCCTCAGGGCCAAGGGGACCGTGGCTGAGGTCAGTTCCCCGCGCCCCGTCTCCCGCACACCATCCCTCCCCCCCGTTGGGTGGAGACGTGACGTCCAGAGCGCCCTGCCCCTTCTCCCACCTGCCGGGAGGGACAGACCGTTGTGCAGGAGCCTCTGGGCCAGCTCGGAGGGGGGTGTACGGGAGGAGAGTTGGCCCTCCAGGGCCTCGCTCAGGTGGTGGCGGCGGAGGAGAGGCCTGTCCCTAGCCTCTGTTCTAGCAGCCACTCGGCCCTCCACTGAACCCCTATTTCCCTAGCGTAGGGAGCGGGGCCTGGTGAGGAGGGGCGCGGCCCCGGGCCCCAGGTTGGTGGCAGGTGGCGGGAAGCGGAGAGAGGCCAGGGACAAGCAGGTGCCCCTCCCCAGGGACTCAAGGTGTCCCTCTCTCCCGCAGCGCTGGCAGCACCTGACGCAGCCCGTCTGGGGCCTCCACCACTTGGAGTACAGAGCTCAGGACTCGGATGTCAGGGGCCTGACCACCCTGACCCCAGTGTCTGAGAGCAGCAAGGTGGTGGTGGTGGAGAGCGTCATGTGACAGGTGCCCCGGCTCACATCACCAGCTCACCCTCTCGTAGCCATAGCAGCCCCTGCTCTAGCCCCCCACCCCCCCAGGGGGCTTGCCTTTCCCTGACACCTATGGGGTCTGCCGGGGGGGGAGGGGAGGAAGCACCAGAGTGCTTATAACTAAAATAACTTTTTCCATTTTTAATAAAATGCCAAAAATATCACAACCCACCAAAAATAGATGCCTCCCCCACCCCCCTTAACCAAGCTGGTGCACACGCTGCTTCCCAAGCCCTGCCGCCCGCCCTCCAGTGCCCGCTGCCGTCACGTCTCACCTGACCCCACCAGGCCCTGCCTGCCTCTCTCCAGGCTCTGCCCAGCACACCCCTGGGTGGCCCCTCGCCCCAGGGGCAGCAGTGGCAGCTCGGGGAACAGGGGAACTGGAGAGCAGAGGGGGCAGGCGAGGGGGGGGCAGCAGAACCAAGGCGAATATTTCAGCTGGGCTAGACCCCTCTCCCCGTCCCTTCTCTAGAAGCTTAGAGAGCCAGCCAGCAAGGGAACCTTCAGTTCCTGAGCCAGTTGCCACCAGTAGCAGTTGTGTGAGCTTGAGTGCATGTGTGCGTGAGTACATAGGGTATAGACGTAGATCTCTGTTTCTTAGCCAAGGTGAATACCAGGTGTAAATTGTGCCTGTGGGCAAATGAGGCTTGTATTTTGCACATTTTATAAAAACTTGAGGAGATTTCTGCTTGTATATTTCTAAGAGAAACACCCCAACGTCCCTCTCCTTGCCACGCCCCATCCCTTTCAGCCCCTCTTACACCTCTGCCCCAGCCAAGGAGTGTGAATTTATAGATCTCATTTTCATAGGCAAAACAGAAGCTTCAAGCTGTCGAGTGTGTGAGTCTGTCGTGTGGGTATGCACGTGTAGTCCCTGGCCCCAGACTGGGGTGGGAAAAGTGCATGGTGGGGACCTCAGTGGGTGTCTGCACACTCCCCGCTCTACCCACAGGTCGGCAGGGTGAGCCGACGCAGGGTTCTGCGGGGGGATCCAGACCTGGGGCTGCTCACCCAGCATGCTCAGGCTGACCCACACCCTGCGCCCTGGGCCGGGCGCCCCTTCGGCAGGGATCTGAGGTGGGCATCCGTCCCCCGCCCCAGGGATCCTGCGCGCGGCTCCCACCTGCGAGCTTAAGGCTGACGCACTTTCCACGTCTCAAGTCCTCCGCGTAGCAGCTTCACTTAACCCACGTCTGTGTCACGTCCAATCCCGAGACAGCCGAGGGGGCCCTAGAAAGGCTTCCCTCACACCCTGACGTGGGCTGGAGGGGTGGGGGGCGGGTGAGGGCAGCGGTCCAGCGGGGACACCCCTACTGTGCTCAAAAGCCACTGCAAACATAGCAATAAAAACATGTCATTTTCCAAAAGCTGGCTCCTGCCCCCACTCTGTTTGTCAGGTGCCAGAGCTGCGGGTGGAGGCCTCCCCACCTCGAGCAGCTTCCTTGGGCAAGTATTCGCCCTGAGGGTCTCTGCACCCGGCACTGTTCTGGGATCTTGGAACGGAACAGGGAAGGAATCCGGCAGGAAGCCTTTTCCCCACGGAGCTGACATACTTGGGGAGCAAGGATATCGGCGTGCTAAAGAGGAGCACGCTGAGCGGGGAAGGTGGGTGTGAAGTCCGGGCGCTGAGGTTTGCAAAGGCTGCCCAAATGCTGCACTGAACAGGTGCTCTTCCGAGGGCAGGCGAGGGAGAAGGCTGGGGAGGAGGCTCCGATAGAGCCCCCGGAAGGAAGGTGGAGATCACTGGGTGGGACCAGGGCACTAGCAGTGCAGGTGAGAAGTCTCTGGGTTAGGGACCTGTTTGCGAGGCAGAGCCAACAGGCTTTTGGATGGCTGGGATGCCAGGGACGATGGCAGTTGCCAGGTCCTGCACCAGGGAGACGAGGAGGTTTGGAGGGGACGGTGGTGTCAACTGAGTAGAAATGTCCAGTAGGCAGGTGGACAAGGAGTTTGAAGTTCTGGAAAGAGTCTGGGCTGGAGACAGAATTTTGGAAATTCTCATTACATAAAGATGGCCCCGAGCCTGGAATGAGCTCCCCAAGGCCGGGGCCGGGGGGGCCGCGGGCAGCTGGAGAGGGAGACGTGGCCCAAGCACTTGAGTGGCCCTGGGACACTCAAGAGGTGGCAGAGGGCTTCCCTGGTGGCGCAGTGGTTGAGAGTCCGCCTGCCGATGCAGGGGACACGGGTTCGTGCCCGGGTCCGGGAGGATCCCACATGCCGCGGAGCGGCTGGGCCCGTGAGCCATGGCCGCTGAGCCTGTGCGTCCGGAGCCTGTGCTCCGCAACGAGAGAGGCCGCGAAAGTGAGAGGCCCGCGTACCGCAAAAAAAAAAAAAAAGGTGGCAGAGAAGAGGGGGGACCGGCTGCAGAGTCTGAGGAGGCTCGGGAGGGGCCCTCGAGTGCCAGACGGGTCCTGGAACACATGTGAGGACCCCCCCAACCCCGCCCTGGGCGTCAGGGAGGAGGGAGCAATGGGCTCTGTCGGGTGCTGCCCACGGTCACGGGAAGTGAGGCCCGAGATCGCCAGCTGCGTTTGGCGACAAGATAGGTGACAAAATCGCGGAGACCTGGATGAGAGAGGTCTGGTGTGGGAGGAAGGGCCAAAGTCTGATTGGAGTGGTATTAGAAAAGGAGTGGAAGCAACCCAAGTGTCCACCGACAGAGGAACAGATGAAAACAATGTGATCCATCCACACGATGGAAAATCAGCCTTAAAAAGGAAGGAAATTCTGACACCTGCTACAACACGGATGAACCTCAGACATTACGCTCAGTGGAAGGGAAGCCAATCACAAAAAGACATAGTGTGTGACTCCACTTCTATGATGGCCCTAGAGGAATCAAATTCAGAGACAGAAAGCAGAACGGTGGGTGCCAGCAGATGGGGGGAGAGGGAAGGGGAGTTAATGTTTAATGGCGAGAGAGGCCACACACAGTGTAAGTGTACTTAATGTCACTCAACGATAATCCTAAAAATGGTTAAAGCAGAGTTTGAGATTACACACACTTTAGCCCAGTGTAAGGGAAGGGGTGGGGAAGACCTGGAGAAAGTGAACCCATTCAGGTCCTTGGCTCCATCCCGAGTGATAGGAGGAGGAGCATGACGAGGCATAGACATGGGGTGGCCAGGACCAGCCCGGTCATCATCTGAGGCAGGCCTGGGGTGGGGGTCAAGGTTGGGAACCTGCTGCCCACTCTGAATGCCAGCCTGGGCAGAAGGGAGGGGGTGGCCCTTCAGAGAAAAGTGACAACTTGCTCCTCTTCAGTCCCTCTCTTTAGCAAGGCACAGTCCCCTTAGAGAGGAGCGGGCTTTAGCCCTCAACTGTACAGCCGGAGATGGGCTCCGCCTGTGACACGGCCATCAGCCCATGCTCTCATGATCACCAAGAAGAACCCAGAGAGCACAGGTCACTGCAGAGCTTGGGAAGGAACATCGGCCGAGCAGGCCCAACCCCAACTCGACCTGGGCCTTTGCTGGCGTGGAAAGGCGCCTCGGCGGTGCGACGGTGGCCCGGGCCCTGCAGGCCCAACACCTGACGACCGTTCTTCTGACCCAACCCGTCCCACCCTTCTCTTAAAAAACTTTTCACCCTACAAACCTCTGCTCTCGCCACGCCCACAACTCCAAGAACCCCGTGTGCTGGCAGCTCCCCAAACCTGCAGCCTGGCTCTCCTGAGCAGGCCCCTCACATGGTGCCCAGCCCCCACCCTGCATCCGCTCCTCCATCAACAGTCCCTGCCTCCCCTGCGGCTGGGCCTGCTGTCACCCCCAGGCCCTCGCTACTCCCCACCCTGACTCATACCAACTCCTTAACGTCTCCGTTCCCCCGACCACCGCCATGCCTTGGCTCAGATCCTCATCACCTCTTACCAAATGGCCTCCAAGCCACCTGCCACAGGCCAAGAAAGACTCAGAAAACATCAACAGCACAAAAAAGGGAACTTAGGGAATTCCCTGGCGGTCCAGTTGTTGGGACTCTGTGCTCCACCACAGGGGGGCCGGGTTCGACCCCTGGTCGGGGAACTAGGGTCCCACAAGCCATGCAGTACAGCCAGATAAATTAATTTTAAAAATTTAAAAAAAAAAACAAAAAAGGGAACTTGACAGAGGTCATGCTGCTTGGCCAGGGCCCTGAGAGCAGTAGGCTGGCCCCATTCACTTGGGAATCTGTCCGTCCAGTAGGGGCTGAGAACCCAGTGACCAGCAGCCTAGCGGGGGAGACAGGCAAGGAAATGGAACAGCCCAGACCCGTGGAGCCCACGGGGTTACCAGAGCTGGAGGCAAGACAGGGGATACTGTCGGGCACAGTCCCACTCGGAATGGAGGCTGCCGGAGGAAAACAGCCCTCAGGATGGGCCAGAGGGGGCCGGTTTCCTCAGGCAGCCCTCCAGTGTAGGCTGGGCGAGCACCTGGCTTTTCACCTGCCAGAGTCTGCTGCCCCTGCCACTGTCTCTTCCCGTCCCCAGCCCGGGGCCTGATGCCAAGGGGGTTCAGGGACCACCTGGGACTGAACAGGGAAGAACCTAGAGGCACACTGTTTGGACTTTGGCCTGTAGAAGTTCAGAGAAGAGCGAGCTCAGGGAGGCCGAGGTTGTCAGGGAACGCTTCCTGGAAAAGTGGGACTGGCCCTCAGCCTCGGCCTAGCAACCAGAGGGCGTCACCTGTGGGCTCCCTCCCCGGCAAACACCACCTAGAAGGCTGCCCAGAAAGGGGTGGCATTCCTCATGAGAACGTGGGGAAACGACAGCCCTGAAGGGAGCCACCAGCCTGCGCCTGGCAGGAGGAGCAGGTGCGCAAGGCTGGGTGTCAGCACCATCTTCAGGGGCCCCTTAATTCCAAGAGAAAACACCTCCGACCTTACCCCAATTCCCCTCGCCCAGCCCTCAGGGCCAGCAGAGGATGAGCACTACGGCCTGCCCAATGGCGGCCACCTGCCAAAGCCAGCCCAGGGGGCCACCAAGGGGGAGCCCGCTGCCAGAGCAGGCTGTCCGATCAGGGCGGTGCACCTACATGTTCACGGGCCGCAGGTGGCAGAGGAGCACTTTACCCGCCCGGAGGCCCTCCCCACTGCCTCGCTCTGCCCTGGGCCAGTCGCAGGTCACTGCCAAGGGCAAGTCTCCTCTCTTGCCAGCATTAGTCAGAGGTCATCCTGCAAACCTTCGGGAGGGGGGTGGGGCAGGGAGTGACTGGTGGCACTCTGCCATGCTCTATCTGTCCTAAATGTGATGAACAGGACCCAGAGGAGGCAGGCGAGTCTGCCACCCGGAAGCCCCAGCGGTTTACCTTGCCTCTCAAGCTTCCCCGGGCCCAGCAGCCAACCCCCAGGAAGACCGACAGGATGGACACACCCCACGTGGCCATAAAGCGGGGCCTGGCCTAGGGAGCAGGAGGCAGAGTGGCAGAGAGGGCAAGTGTGAGCCTGCGCCCAGCCTGGGATGAGGGAGCCTTTAGAGGTTTGAACAAATGGAGACAAAATGTCTGGAAGGCCTCCAGGGCAAAGACTGGAGCGGGGGTCTCTGTCCCAGCTGCCTGCCGCCACCTTCCCAGCCACTCCAGAGAAAGGGATCACAAGGAGGTCTCCCTGCGGCCTCAGTTATACGCACGCACCACGGACACAACACAACAACGTTTATTTTGCCCCAAGAGAAATTCTACTCTTTCTGCTCCACCTGCCCTCCTGCAGGACCAGAGAAAAGGGGCCTTGGAGCCCCGAGCATCAATGCGCAACACAAAGGGGCTTAACCCAGCGGGAAGCAAGACCTGCCACAGCCTTACTCATCCTGGGTGGGAACCGAGTTCCCTACAGAATGCTGGGAGAGCGTGAACTGCAAGCGGCATGAGGGAACAGAAGCGGAAGGGAGCGAGCCGAAGTACCGAGGGAGACCAGGCTCTCGGGAAGCAGCCAGCCACGGGCGGGGAGCAGGGGCCCTCACTCCTCCTTCTTGTCCGTGGGGCCATCTACCTCCGCCTGCAAAGGGGACAGAAATTGCAAAGCAGTGGGTTGGCAGGCATACTCCTCCCCTTCGCCTTCCAGCCCCTCCACCCCAGAGGCCCAGTGGGGTGCCCCTTTCTGAAGATGCCAGGCGGTCAGATGAGCAAGGGACCCCCCCACCAGCAGCACCTCACAGTCTGCCAGGGTGGGAGTGGCCCCACTCCACGAGGGCTGTAACCCTAACTCCAGCCGGGCGGGGGCGTGGGGCGAGGGGGCGAGGGGAGACAAGCCTCTGCTGTCGCTCTTTTCTCAGAGCACCAACCCCGCAGCACCACCTTCTCCTGGGCCTCACTCACACCCACCCTCGTGCCCACGGCTGCCTCCGAACTTGAGTCCCTTCCAAGTCCCAGTTCAGGCTCTTCCCAACTCTGCACACCTTCCACAGGTCCTGCCAGTGAGCCAGCCCTGCACTGAAGCTGTTGGTCCCCCTTTGGGGGCTGGGCCCTCCTTCTCCACCTTCCACGGTGCCCAAACTCAGGCCGCCAAACACTGAATCAAACCATCAGAACTTAGGGGTGTTTTCCTAGCCCTCATGCCCAATTTCCAGGCCACCTGAGCTTCCAGACGCAGGTAGCCTGGGGACTCAGACCGGGCCTGCGGGCGGAGGTGGTGGCAATGACTCGGACCTACTGGGTGGGAGCTGGCTGTGATGTCCCCAGCTCTCGGCCTCACATCACCCCGCAGCCCCTACAGAGGGAAGGCCAGCAGCCAGCAGTGGAATTTCCCCTGCACGTCTCTGGCCGGTACTTGATGGGGCCCTTCAGTAAACCACACCATGGACCAGGGGTACGTGTAAGGGAAGGAGCTCTTCTCAAGGGCACTGATGCTGGGCACAAGGCTGGGCAGGCCCACAATGCAGAGAGCTGACCCGACTGCCAAGGCGACCTTAGTAAGTGGCTGCCATCTGCCAGGCCACACCCCTCCTGCTCCAGAAGGGGTTCCGGCTGTTGGGCCCATGCTGGCCCCAGACTCAGCGGCAACAAAGGAAAAAAGGGGGACTGGGAGAGAAAGCAGCCAGCTTGCTGCCGAGGCCTCTCAAAGGGGACACGTTGGCCCTGAGGCTAAGCGAGTGGGAGGCCTGCTCTGCACCTGCGCAGGGTGCGGGGGGCTCGGTTCCAACAGAGCGAGCTGAGCGTGCTGACCTGCAACTTCGCGTGCTCCTCCAACAGGCGGTCGTACTCCTTGGTCAGGCCCTCAGACTGCTTCCGCATGGCCAGAGCCTCATTTTCAGCTTTCTCCAGTTCTGGGGATGATGCAAGTGGTGAAGGAAGGAAAATTAAAAGATGAGGATTAGGGAGAAAAACACCATTTGCTGTAGACAGCAGATGCAGCCGCCCCAAATCTGTCCCCAGTGAGGGTGTCTGGGAGACCACTCCTCTCAAGAAAGCTCCTCTGCCAGCTGCCTTGAAAGCCTCCAAAAGTGGGGAAGGGCTGGCCAACAAAGCTGGGAGAACACTGAGGATCGCCCCCCAACCCCTTTAATGGAGGGACCCTGCATGGCTCTCAGCAGGGGTGACCGCAGGGAGGCTGACAGCATGGGGTAAACATCTTGAAAAGGTTGGGGGTAAGAGCAGGAGGCAGGGAGCAGAACCCCAGCCTCAAAGCTGAGAACGAGAGGTGTGTCGAGAGAGGCCTTCAGGAAGGGAGCAGATGGGAACATCTCAAGCAGCTCTGATGCAGCCTTTCCTTCCCCACCCACCAGGCCCCTGGTGACAAGGCACACAGCGCCACTCCCCATGCCTGGTGCTGGATGAGATGCTCTGGAGTTAGCCCATGGGCCTCTGGGGTTCCTGGGCCCTCCTCGGTTGGACCCTGAGTGCACTGCTAAACCACTAAGCCCCACCGGCTGGGGCCAAGCCCGGCTGTGTTTGGGCTGGACGAGCAAGGAGCCATTTGTTTGTTTTCACGCAGCTCCTGAGCCTGCGTGTGAGCTTGTTATTAATACTTTGGCAAGAGAGGTGTGGCAGCCACTGGCAGAGGCTCCCGAGCTCTGGGGGCCGCGGGCAACCCGACGACAGTGCTCACTTTGCTTGTTGACAGCCAGCTCGTCCTTCAGCCTCTGCAGATCAGCCTTCAGGCTCCTGTTCTCTTCCTCCACCTTCACTTCAGCGTCCCTGCCATCCAACTTGACTCCACCGGCAGCTTCCTAGGAACAGTGCCAAGGGCCTGGGTTACTCAGGAGGGAGGAGGGAGGAGGGAAGGAGGGAAGGAGTCCAGCTCCGTCCTCCCCACTGAGCTGTGATTCCTCAAGCTGCCCTGGGCACTTGCCCCTTCGGAAATGTCAGCACAGAACTGGGCCACTGCTTGTTCCCAGCCACCAGGCAAAGCCCAGGCCAGCAGGGCCACCTGCTACAGCTCCCAAGCCACACGCCCTGCCTGCCCTGGCCCCCAGCCCTGCCTCCTTTCTCGGCAGCTCCTCCAAGTTGACCAGTCCATCCAACGACTCCATTTGCTGTCATCTGGGGATTGCTGCCAGTGACCCCCAACTGACCAATGCCATCGCTTCCTCTCCCCAAGCTCCACAGCTCACTCCAGCCGAGGAGCCCCCAACTCACCCCTGCCCATCCAACTCTATCCTGCCTATGAATCCAAGTCCATCCGTCTCCTTCCCAGCTTGGCTCACACCTCACCTCCTCTGACAAGCCTTCTAGGACTGCCCCGCCTCGTCCCCAGATGATAGCAATCCTCAGGGGACCAAGATTGGTCCTATCCTATCTTGTGTTCTTCTGTGCTAACTTGCCCAATGTGCACAGCACAGGGCTTGGCTCCTTAGGGAGTCAGTTTATCAGGGAAGAGTCTGGCCTGGATGCACAGCGGGTAGAGGCAAGAGAGCAGCAAGGGCGCCCCCCTTCCCATCGCGTCCCCCAGACCCCTCCAGTACCCACCCCCTTCGTCCCTCCACCCAACTCCTCCGCTTTTCAGACAACAGCAGTGTTGCACGTTTCCCAGCCTGATAGGCTAACGGCAGCTGCTGTGGCCCATAAAGAATGTCACGTGGGGGGGTCGGGAAGGCCAAACTCACCTTCTTTAGCTGGTCATTCTCTTCCATGTACTTCTTGGCCGCTTCACTAGCGCTCTCTGCCTGCTTTTTAAAGGCTTCATTGGAGGCCAGCAGCGTGGCCTGCTGGGAGATAAGAGTCACCAGGCGTCTAAGCAAGCTGTAATTGTTTACAAAAAGAAGGGAGAAGTGAGCAAAAGAAAGAGAGAAAGATGGCTAGCATGAACTTCTTTCGTTTGCTCCCACCCCATACCTGCCTGCAGCCTAGACCTGTCCTTCTGGATTGCCAGGGAGGCAAAGCAAACGTGAGGGGAAAGATGGAGCCAGGAGTTGTCCTCTGCCACCAGAAGGATTACTAGTGCCCCCAAAAGGCCGCTCACAGCCCTGGGGCTCTCCTCCAGCCCAGAAGGCACAGGAAGCAGGAGCCTGATAGGACACAAGGGGCCACGCCTAGATACAGCCTAAAGGCCTCGAACCCGGCACTTTACAGGGCAGGGCCTGGACGTGCCAAAGCAGCCATGCTGCCACTTTCCTCGCTGCGAGGCTGGGCTCGCCTTGATAAACAAGGGCAGCCCAGGACTTCCCTGGTGGTCCAGTGGTTAAGACTCCGTGCTTCCAATGCAGGGGGCGTGGATCTCAGTTCCCTGGTTGGGGAACTGAGATCCCACATGCCATGCAGCAAAACAAACAAACACACCACACAAGAGCAGCCAGTGCTGTGGGGGCTTCCAAAGGGCCGGCCGAATCCTCCAGCCCGCCTTGTGAGACAGTTGCTGCCACTGCCCCCGTTTCACAGAGGGGATGTGGAGGCTCAGCATGCTGAAGCAACTGGTCAAGAGCCAGAGACGAATGTGGCTGGAATCCGCACTCCTGCCTGTCTGACCCCAAGGCCTGAGCTGCCAACCACTACATGTTCTTGATTTCCAGGGAACCACTAGCTGGGCCAAATGAGAGAGATGGAAACAACCCTTCTCTCCTCACCCCCTTCCCAAATGCAGTCTACAGGCAGCTGCCAGACCACACCTGTTAGAAAACATCACCACCTTGAGGTTTCCCCAGGCAAGGGGGACAGAAAATGAAAAATCAGGGCCCAGGCACACATCTCAGGTTCAGGCCAGCCACGAGAGGCAAGCACGTGGCAGCTGAGCACACGCTGCTCCATTTCCCGACAGCCACCCTGCCCTGAGATGTTAGCTGGCAGAAGAGAGGATGGGAGGACTCACAGTGGGGGGCAGTGGGGGCACTTCCCCACATGTCTGGGACGGGCCTGGCCAGCCACTGCCCCGAGGAGGGTGCAGAATAGGCAGGCCCCGGGGACGAGGGGAGGACTCAGCATGTGTAGGGCGTTTCCACAACAAAGTGCTCGCTCAGAGGAGACAAAGCAGCTGAAGCCGCCTGCTCCGAGCCGTCTTCCCTGGCCTTTGCAGGGCTCCTGTGGACACCTGCTGCTCATCAGGCCCAAGGGGACGAGGGGACTAGGGAGGGATGGGAGAGCAAACAAGGCGCCCAGCTCTCCCTGGCCAGGCCCTGGCAGAGCCCCTGCTGGGAATGAGCCCGGATGGGGAGCGGCTCGCAGGGGCTGTGAGGCACCCATCACGCTTCCTGGTTTAGGGAGCGGCTCCAGGGGCCCCTGTCAGGACCGGGAGAGCCAGGCTACTGGTTCCTGGCAGGAAGGGAGAGTTTCCAGTGACATGTGCTCTCTAAAATTAGCGACCAAGACCTCGTGGCCCAGGGCTCAGGTTTCCCTGTCTCAGCCGCAACTGCCCACCAGCCTGCCCCCCACCGGGCTGAAGCCCTGGAGGTGGAGGGGGCTCCCGAGTGCCCCAGGAGCCAGAGAGAAGCAACGTGCGTGAATCACACAGGCAGAGTGGCAGTCACTGGGGGAGCCCAGAAAGAAAGGCAAGTCTGACTAAGCCCCAAGCTCGCAAGCACAGGGCGCTCAGGCAGCTCTGAGCAGATCCTGACGACGTGGAGGAGGCTGCTCCTCCCAGCCGGAGACTGGGTTGGGGGGGAGGGCACATGTGCCACCTGGCAGACCCAGCCAGCAAAGATGGAGCAGACAAGCCCAAAGGTGACGCTCCCCCTTCGCCTGCCCCCCCCCCGCCCGACGAGGCTGGGCAGGCAGCTGACATGGGGCAGGACTCCAGCAGCACCGTGAGCCACCACAGCTGTCGCCCCAGTTACCCAGGGAGGCCAGGCCCAGGATGGTGGTGGCAGCGAGGACCACAGCAGTACAGCAGGGGCCGAGCTCTCCTCGGTGCCGTCCCAGCCCATCCCCACTTATGGAGAACCAGGGTTGCCAACAAGAGCCCGGGCAAACACGCAGTACCCAGCGCCAAGAGCTGTCCAGGGGGCCTCCCGCCACCTCAACCCGCTCAGCCCCCTGCCTGCCCTCAGGGTCTCCCACTCAGTGCAGGGCAAGAGCGTCTAGGGTAGATGCCCCTCCCCGACCACGTGTCTTTCACAACATCCATCCACGCCATCCATCCCCTTCCTCTCCCTTCCTGTTAGACCTGTTCCTCCAACCCAGCCCCAGACGATTCTGGGTAATTCCTCCCTCCAGGAACCTCGCCCCTCAAGGCTCTGCCTCCCACCAGCCCAAGCCCCTCCTCTCTTCCTCCATTCCTCAACCAGCAACAACCTATATCCTGCCCTGGCCATGCCACCAGCATGATCACCGGTGCCCTAACCGCCCAATCCAAGGAGCACCCTGGAGTCCTTGGGGCACTCGTTCTGTAGCACTTGGCACAGCTGACGGGTCACCCCCTTGGAACTCTCCCCTACCCTTGCCTCAAGCAACCCTCACCGCCCACCAATCCCACCCCCGACAGGGGTTTATCTCAGCCAGATCCTGACACCCAGCTGCCGACTCACCAGTGGCTCCTGCATGGCCCCGAGACACGCCTGACTCAGCCCATCCATGACAGGCCAACTGCTCCTGCACCGCGCCATGGTGGACGCCGTCACTGAGCTACCCAAGCTCTTGGGTCTGCACGCCACCTTGGGCCCCAGACATCCCTGTGGCCTCACTGCTTCTTTCCTGGGTGACTTTAATAGCTCCTAAGTGGCCTCCTCCCTACCCTCCACCATACAGCTTTGCAATCCATGCCCCCAAGGAAAGCCAGTGATCTTTCTCCAAGACAATCTGATCATGTCACTCCTCTGCTTCCATCGCTCTGACGCACGCCCACTGTTCTGGCTGGCACACAGCCCTCTGCGAGCTGGCTCTTGTCCCCTCACCACCCGCATGGCCCTCTGCTCTACTAACACCAAACCACTGGCTGCTCTTGAACACGCCAGTCCTCACTTGCCTCATCTCCTGTCACTGCACGTCAGCCCACCAGTCTGCAGGGGTGTCTCCCCTTCTCTTTGAGAACTCTCGCTGATGACTCAAGACCCAGCTCCAGGGGACTTCCCTGGTGGCGCGGTGGTTAAGAATCCACCTGCCAATGCAGGGGACACGGGTTCGAGCCCTGGTCCAGGAAGATCCCACATGCCGTGGAGCAACTGAGCCCGTGCACCACAACTACTGAGCCTGTGCTCTAGAGCCCATGAGCCACAGCTACTGAGCCCGCGTGCTACAACTACTGAAGCCCACGAGCCTAGAGCCTGTGCTCCACAACAAGAGAAGCCACCGCAATGAGAAGCCCGCGCACCATAACAAAGAGGAGTGCCCGCTCACCGCAACTAGAGAAAGTCCACCTGCAACAACGAAGACCCAATGCAGCCAAAAATAAATTAAAAATAAATAAAATTTAAAAATAAAAAAGGGGACATTTTAAAAAATCCGCCTGCCAGTGCAGGGGACGTGGGTTCGATCCCTGGTGCGGGAAGATCCCACGTGCCACGGAGCAACTAAGCCCGTGCACCACAACTACTGAAGCCCGTGAGCCACAACTACTGAAGCCCGTGAGCCACAACTAAAGCCCACAAGACACAACTACTGAAGCCCGTGAGCCACAACTACTGAAGCCCACAAGCCAAAACTACTGAAGCCCACGAGCCACAACTACTGAAGCCCACGAGCCACAGCTACTGAAGCCCACGAGCCACAACTACTGAAGCCCACGCGCCTAGGGCCCGTGCTCCGCAACGAGAAGCCACCGCAATGAGAAGCCCGTGCACCGAAACGAAGAGTAGCCCCCCGCTCGCCACAACTAGAGAGAAGCCCATGTGCAGCAACGATAGACCCAATGCAGCCAAAATAAATAAAGACCTAGCTCCATTACCACTCTCCCCTCAAAGCCTCTCCTGAACCTCCCAGGTCCCCCTTCCACATGTTCCCACACCAGCCCCTGTGCCCCCTCATCTGGTTGCACGGTTCTTCCTCTCTTCTCCTCCCAATCATCTCCCCGCATCACACTGTCACTTGCTCCTCAACTGGCTGCCCAGCCACAAATGCCTTCAGACCAGGGAATGCACCTTCAACCTCTACACGCCCCCCCACCTGGTCCACTGGGAAGGGACCCTGCAGATGACTCCCCCCCCGTCCCCCATGTGTGTGATGCCACACCTCAGGCCAGGACAGAATGTGAGTCTGGGGCCCTGGCTCTCCCCAAACTCAGCCTTCCCTCGGCCCAGCCGCACAGAGGGGGACACAGGCAGACACGGGCGGGGCTTGCCAGTCAGTTGAGCAACAGGGTGACGAGAAACAGCAGCAGGAAGGCGCCATGTCAGACCCGTGTTGATGAGCCAGCCAGGCTTGTGACTGCAGCGGTAGCTGAATAGGCACTTGGGAAAACACTCATCACCAAAGCTGGGGGCAAAGCCCAGTGCCCCGGCCCAAGTCCAAAGGGTGCCCCTGCAGGGCCCCCGGCTAAGCCAAGAGCAGCACTCCCTAGCACGGCCGACCGGGCCTGCCCAGGAGCTGGCCTTCTAGAACTTCTTAGTGCCCCTCACACATTAGGCCCCATGCTCTTGTGCCTGTCCCCAATTCACCCAAGATCCAGCTCCAACACTCCCCGAGAGCTTCCACCCTCTCCCAGGCACATCAATGTGCCCTTTTTGTGTCTGTCCCCTCAGTGTTCTGAGTCTCCACCGAGACCCAGGACAGAGCAGGGCATACGGTGGAAGGTGCTGAGCTTCAGAATCTCCAAATTTCAACAGCCCAGAGATGTCAGCCTAGAGAGAAGGCTGATGGACTGCTGTTCCCACTCCTGCTGGCCATCCTCCACCGTGCTCGGCTGCACTGTCCAAGTACTGTTATGCAGGTAACTATTTCTAGCCATTTCTGGACAACAGGTGAGAAGCCACAAGCCGAAGGGATTTCCCAAAGGTTCAGGGCTGGTAGAGGGGCCACGGTCTGGGTTAAATGCACCCAGCGACTGGGAGAGAAGTCAGTGCACGAACCGTAAGAGAATCCAGATGTGCCCTTGGCAGACAAACGTCATCCCCAAATACCTGAATTCAACTGGGCTTTCTCGGTAAGATGTTTCTGGACGCTGAGTGGGGCTTTCATGCTTTTATAAAACGTTGAGTAAACAAGGATCGGCAGGAGAAACAGAGCCAACCATATCAAGCTATGGAGACGTGGTTTCACATGTGCTTTACACCGATCCTGTCTCCCTCCTGTGGGCGAACAGGGGGAGGCAGACTTGGACTTTACAGGAAGTGGGACGAGAGCAAGGAGGAGGGTCCTCCCAAGTCCCAAAAGGAATATTCTATGCTTGTGGCCCCCCCTTGCCAATCCTGCCCACTAGCATTTACCAGGCATCTCCCAGGTGCCACGCCCTCGGGTCACTCAGCCCTCAGGGCCCCGCAGCGAGACAGGTGGGCAGGCAACTCCCCTCACCCTGCTGCCCTGGGGAAGCGGGAAGCTGGTGTCACAGCGCCACCTGTTGACTCTCCAGGCTGACTACAGCTCTGCCTCTGGCACCGCTCCACAGGGTGGCAGGTGGACTCCGGGTGAACTCGGCCCAGCTCGCCAGCAAAAAAAACACTGAGGAGGCGGCGGCACGGTGGCGTGGGGAGGTGGCCACCGTGGCGAGGAGCCAAAAGCCAGGTGCTGCCCCAGCAAAAACTTCGGACAAAGCAGACCAGTAATAACAGGGTGGAAGCCGCCCCAGGAAACTCTCACCCTACAGAGTCTGGAGTCATGAAAATAAGGAGGCAGCAGAATGGGAAGAAGGAGAGTTTACTCAGAAAGATCCAGGGAAAATCTTTCAAGGGCTGCCCCCATCCATCTCAGGAGTACATCTCAGCACACATGCTCGGCCTTCCTCTTAGCCCTTGAGTTCGGACAAAATGGGAGGGGGCCAGGGTCGAGGAAAGGCCAAGGCCCTGCAGCAACTCCAGCTTAAGCCCAGGTGGTGCCTATCTACCCTGGGGACAGCAAGGCCAGCTAGAGGGAGCGGGGACGGGGGGCCCTCTAGAGCTGAAGAGAACCAGCGAACAGGAGCGAGCCTGTCATGTTGCCTTCTTGAAACCAGGGAGCAGAGGGATTCTGTATAAACTGGGGGACAGAGAGCAACCAAAAGAGGCCAGACAACCTAGACAGATGTTCCAACGCTAAAATATGCTGGTGGCCCCCTGGCTACTTCAAGGGGATGGGAAGGAGGGAGCTGTCGACCCCCAGATGTGCCCCACGTGGTACTCCAGTCCAAAGGCAACAAGGCAGTGTCACCAGCAGGCGGTGGCGATGTGCTGTGGAAAAAGCCCAGGAAATAGGCCTGGCCCGGGCTGGGGAACCAACAAAGCAAAGAACGAGAGGTGGCATTGGCTACGCCGTCCAATACAGAGGCCACCAGAGGTCCTTTCAGTTCAAATAAATTAAAATTACATTAAATGAAAAATCCAGCTCCTCAGTCACACCAGCCCCATTTGTTCACAGCGAGAGTGCCTCCAGCCTGCAGGCAATTGGTCACATGGCGCTGGGCTGGAGGAGCCAATCGCCCTTCCCATCTCCAGCCCTGCTCTCCGCTCACCCTACCCTCTGCCTTCAGAGAAAGGGGCCCTCCTGGAACATCAGGCTTCCGATGACCTTGGAATCAGGAAGACTGAACCCCTGTAGTTTGGCACCCTGCCCCCAAAGAGGTCATTCACCATTTGCCTTTAGAGTATGAAGAGAATTCTTCGGCCAAAATCCAGTAGCTGAGCAAACAATCCATATTTTAAAAGAAGCCAATGCGTGTCAGATGGTCTTCCATGGCCTCTTCGTAGCAACTCCCCCCGCATTAACACGGTCCCCCCTTTATCAGAGCCCCCTCCTGGGCCCAGCACCCACAGGACACCAGCACACTAGTAGCTGGGGTGAGTTTGGCTGGGGGAGGGGGGGGGACTAGAAATCAACGGACTTATCGAAAAGGCTCTTACCCAGTGCTGAGCTGTGAAGCACTACTGTATTTGTAGTCTTAGGAAATGATGGCAGGGCTTCCCTGGTGGCACAGTGGTTAAGAATCCACCTGCCAATGCAGGGGACACGGGTTCGAGCCCTGGTCCGGGAAGATCCCACGAGCCACAGAGCAACGAAGCCCGTGCGCCACAACTACTGAGCCTGCGCTCTAGAGCCCGCGAGCCACAACTACTGAAGCCTGCACACCTACAGCCCGTGTTCCACAAGAGAAGCCACTGCAATGAGAAGCCCGCGCACCGCAACGAAGAGTAGCCCCCGCTTGCCGTAACTAGAGAAAGCCCGCGCGCTGCAACAATGACCCAATGCGGCCAAAAATAAATACATTAATTAATTTAAAAAAAAAGAAAGAAAATGATGGCAGCTGATGGATGGATCGTCGGATCAAGAGGAAACAAAGGTCAAAAATCCCTTTACCTGGCCTTCTAAGGTCAGTCCTCTACTTAAATCACTTTATCTTTGGGTAGGCCCTGAGCATCAGATTTTAAAAACCCCTTAGGTTCCCTTATCTAGACACAGATTTAAACAAACAGTAAAAAAGCATAAACAAAACCTGCAAAGTAATCTGGGAAACGTGAGCAATCACTCCTGAGTTGGTTACTAAGAAGTTACTGTAAGGTTCTTGTAATAAGCAAGATACTAGTATGCTTACGGTTTTTTAATAAAGTCCCTCTCTTTTCCAAGCGATAATCCAAAATATTATTTTGCCTGTAAACATAATATTTGGGATTCGTTTCAAAATAATCCAGAGAATAATGGGGAAGGGGGCAATCAAATGAGACTGGCCAGGGAGACACTCATGTTGAAGCTGAGTGACACCACAGGGGGTTGGCTCTTCTACGCTGCCTCCAGTGCTGAGAACCGGATGCCCAGGGCCCTGAGGATTCCTTGGCTTGGCCGCCTCCAACCGTTATTTGGCCTCTCCCTGGGGCAGCCCTCCCCCCACCCTCTGCTCTGGCTGCAGTACCCGTCCTCTCTGTCCTTCTGTCCCACTCTGCTCTCCCGCCCCCACTCTCCCCACCCTGTGCCCAGCCTGGAATGTAAGACCCCTGAAGGCCAACACCAGCTTTCTCTTCAACTCCCTACCCAGGCCCAGCACAGCCTACCACGTGAGTGGGAAAAATCCCACGAAACTCTCTCACTACTTGGGGTGATGCCGGTAACAACTACCATTTATTAAGCACTCCCCACGTGCCAGGCATGATGCTGAGAACATAACCCAAGTCACCTCCACCCTCACACCAAGTGCTCGAAAGAGGCATCCTCAACCCCTGCGCAACAGGTAAGGAAAAAGGCTCCGGAGAGTTAAGTGACTTACCCGAGATCACACAGCTAGACAGTAACAGACCCAGAATCCAAACCCAGCCAATTCCAAAGTCCACTCTCACTACGCCCATCTGTCTCTCAGGACCACCATGGGCTGTTATACTCCCTTGGGCAAGGGAAGAAAGCG
The DNA here is from genome assembly GCF_003676395.1 of Aethalodelphis obliquidens. NCBI lineage: Eukaryota > Metazoa > Chordata > Mammalia > Artiodactyla > Delphinidae > Aethalodelphis > Aethalodelphis obliquidens. Next base: position 2,814,557 of record NW_020838062.1, read on the forward strand.
CCCCGTGGCCACTGCAGGCGGCAGAGCCCAGGCTGGACGTTCATCCTCGCCTGCTGGACCCACGTGGCCTCCGTGGACACGGTGGCTCTGGCTTGTCTCGCCATCAACACAAGCCCCAGCGGCCGCCTGGGCACCAACTATCTGCAGAGCTGAACGCTGGCAGCAAGCAGGGCTGACCCAAAAGCAAAGAAAGCAGAGCAGAACGTCCCGCTCACCCCAGAGGGTCTGGATGGATTCCGCCTCACCAGCAGTTTAAAGGGCACGATCACCTTCCAGGAGACAACCCAGCCCCCAAGTCACTGGTGGTTAAGCAGAGGAACTTTGTAGCAAAGCACAGGCAGCTCCATCTGGACTGACTGTGGTGACACAACCCAGCCCCAGAGAGGTAGGCAGAAAACAAGAGCTAACTGTGGACCAAGTTCAGGTCACTACAGATCGAGGGGCCTCACGCACAACGGTGGACCTTCCTGGGTCTGGATGGCGACCACTACTTGGGTCCTGACCAGTAACATTTTAGCAAAAGCGGAGAAAACAGAGCACTGCTCTCAGAACATGCAAAACTCAGCCCAGCAAGAGCTGCTGTGCAGCCACACCTGTAGCTCCAGAGGGATGCCCGCCAGAGGCGCTCCCAGAGCAGGGAAGTAGGCACTAACGCAACGGATGAGCAAGAGCCCGCGAGACAGAGCCCGCGCTGCCGAGTCCACACTAAACAGTGCCCTGCGCCACACCCATCACAGACCAGAGGCCCGCTACGCAATGCTGGGACCAACGGCATCCACATCCACATCCTCGGGGCACCCAGACATGTGTCTTCACGAGCACCGCCCCCACCCCCCGGCGTTCCTGCTGCCAGAGCTCAGGAGACCTGAAGAGCTGGGCATCCAATCTAAAACACTCGACACAGCAGTTCGATGAGTTCAACCTGGACATGGGCCTGAAGCTGTCCCTGTGTGCCCAGGACACTCCATTCAGTCCCTAAGGTGAAGGTGGCACAGAGCCAACCAGACTAAAGGGGGTGAGCCCAGGTCCCCACGCTGCCCCTCACAGGCCGCTGGGGCCCTTGGAGGACAGCTCTGTAAGCCAGCCCACAGCACAGCACGGGCCTTGCACGGCAGAATCAGGAGGGAAGGCCCAAATAAGCATGAAGAGGAGGTCTTGGCTAGACCAGCAGACAAGAGTTGGGGGGTTCCAGGCAGAGGCCACAGAAATACTCAGGGAAGGGGACCCACGAGGCTGGTTCACGACACGGGGCAGCCGAAGCAGAGACTGCAGAGGGCTGCAGGATGTAGGTTTCAAGCCTTGATGCCAAAGGTGCTCTGAAGGCACTGGAAGCAGGGGGTGGTGGAGTCGGTTTTACATGCCAGAAAGGTCACTTGGCTGGGGCAGGGTGGACAGGCTGGGAGACCAAAGCCAGCGGCAGGAAGCCTACTTGGGATGATGCAGCCCCACTGTGGCAGCACTTCCCCGGGGAACGAGGAAGAGAGGCTCAGGAGGTGAGATCCCTGGCTGTGGAGTGGGGACAGAGTTCCAGTTTTGCAGATGAAGAGTTCTGGAGGCTGCCTGTACAATAGTGCGCACGGGCCCAACACTACTGAGCCGTATGCTTAAAAATGGTTCAGATGGCCAGTTTGATGTTAATGCATTTTATCGCAATTTAAAAAAGGAAAACACAGGAGCAGGGGATCACATGGGACAAAAAAAAAGAGGCAGAGCACCCCCAGGTTTCTAAGTAGAGACAGCTGTTCTCAGACTTTGGGGCCCAGCCCACAGAGAAAGGAGCGTGAGGACATGGGAAGGTAGCAAGCTGCCCGACGTCAGGGCGACCACGAAGCAGACGCAAGACAAAAGCCCAGACCCTGCCCCCTGCCCCTCCCCAGCAGACTGTTGCAGGGAAGTACAGACTTGTTTAAGGACGTGATGCGTCCTTTAAGCCTGGGGCCCCTGTTTTCAATCATGAGGGCTGCTCAAGGTTCCCCCCAGGTGCTTTTTTTTTTGGCCGCCCTGCACAGCCTGTGGGATCTTAGTTCCCCAATCGGGATTGAACCCGGGCCCTCAGCAGCGAAAGCGCAGAGTCCTAACCACTGGACAGCTGGGGAATTCTCCCCCAATGTGCTCTTGACCCCAGCCCCATGAGGAACCAGCGCCACCCCCAGCCTCTCTTCTGAGCATTGCTCTCTGCCTCTGTGGTCCCCTCACCCACTAACCTGCTGTCTCTCCCCCTGTCTTGCCTCTCCCTGCATCTGCTTTCATTCCCCTCCATCTCACTTCCAGGGAGCGGCCAGCACCTCCCTGTCGCCCATTCCTCGACCCCTTGGTGCAGTCATCGCCCTCCTCTCCCCCGGCTTCTTCGTTCCTTCCAGCAGGCCTCACCGGCTCCCTTCCTTCCACGCGGGTGGGTGTGCAGCCTTCCTCTGGGTGCTGCCACTCTGTGGGCGCCCACAGGAGAACCCACCACCACCTCAACCTCAGAGGCTTGGCATCCCCACTAGTTCCTCCCCTTTCTTCCACCAGCACCTCTGAAACCAGGTTCAGGCCACCAGCATGTCTCAGTTCGGCGACCTCTGACTTGGTCCCCCTGCTTGCAGGCTCTCCTGCTCTACTCCACCCCAGGCGCCAAGTATGAACACGCAACTCTGACCATGGCGCAGCGCCACTGGAAAAACTCAGTGCTGTACCACACAGAGTTCGGGTACAAACTCTGAAACTGGCATTCAAAACCCTCCACGCTCTCTCTGGCCACTCCTGACCCATCCACCCTGATCCACGTGCTCTTTTCCAAACAGCCTACAGGGGTTCAGGGACTGAGCCAGTACCTGCAAGTGAGACTTGCACAAATACAGATGAGAAAGAGACAGACAGTAAGAGGGGCAGAGACACTTTGAAGAGTACCAGGCGGTCTAGCTGAGAGGCACGCAAAGTGACAATTGAGAGGGGTTTTCCCTGTTTATGATATCAGAAAAATGGGGAGATCGGCCTGATGTTCACCAGCGGGGAATTGGTAGACACCTAAGAATGCTGGCAACAGATGGGGTGTCCTAGAACAATGTTAATGACAAACTCAATGGAAGACCCATGTTCCCACGTGGTAGTTACAACCTGACCCTGTTTTGAAGAAGCATGTGGCTGCTGAGGTCCCATCACTTCAAGTCTGAATTCTCAGCTCTGCTGATGACTAGTTCTGGGAACTGGGGTCTCTGAACCCCAGTTGTTTCTTCACAGAGCTACTATAAAAATTAATGTGTGCCTGGCATACTGAACGCTTAACAAGTGGTAGCTGCTATTAGGCATAGAAAGGTCTAGAAAAATATTTAACAAACGTATGTGTCGACAGTGGTTATGATAGCATTTTAGAGGATGTATTTTCTTATGTTTATTTAAAGCCTCAACTTCCTCCAAAGGTTTTAGACTACCAGATTACTTAATAATCCTCAGATGTACAAATGGAGCTAAGAGATTAAAGTTGTTGGACTCCTAAAACTTAGACTAATAAGACTGATGTACAGATCGTGTACTTGATCCAGGCACCTTCCTACCAAAATCCAGGGGAAAAAAGCAGCCCACTATCCAGTCTATGGTCTGAGGCAGGCTATACACCAACAATCTGGCACCAATTGCTCACTCCGATGCACACTAGCTGGCATCTGAACAGAGGGTCGGAACTCGGCGTGAGCTCGGGCTGGCCACTTAGAACCTGTGCAACTCAGGCCGCTCCATCTCTCTTGGGCTGCCCTTTTCCATTTATAAAGGCCCACTGAATTATGAAGAATTATTAAAGTCCTTACTGACTTCAAGCAGAACCAGAACCCAAACAGCTCACACGCACACAGGCGAGGCCACCTGGCCATCCAGTCTTCACGATAAGCTTTTGTTTTCTTTCTTTCTTTTTTTTTTTTTTGGCCATGCTGCGCGGCTTGTGGGAATCTTAGTTCCCTGACCAGGGATTGAACCCAGGCCCTCGGCAGTGAAAGCGCAGAGTCCTAACCACTGGACGGCCAGAGAATTCACACGTAATCTTTTTTCTTCTTGGATGGTTAATGTCATGCAAATAGAGAAGTTCCTCAAGGGCCACGGCCGCCATACAGGATCTGACCCCTAGACTAGGGAGGAGTATATCATCTCAGAAAATTCTAGAAACAATTAAACAGCTCATTTGTGGGCAACTGATGAATCCACACTGATCCTTGGGGTCACTGTTTCCTTTTCTAAGAAGTCACACAAGACCAACCTCACATCCTTTTTTTGATCAGCTACTGGCCAGGAGGGACACGGGAGGGTATGGCAGGCACAGCAAGCTAAGATGGACAGGCAACAGATGTATGGCTGCTGGAACAACCAGGCCCAAGAAGTTACTATGCCCGACATGTTTTAAAGGGAATTCGATGAAGCCTTCCTTACACGCCTGTCAAATGGAGAGGTCAGAGCAAAGTGAGGGAGGCAGCTGACACGACAGTGCACAGAGTGGGATTGTGAGGGAGCATGGGACCTGTGGGCCCAAATCTCACTCTCCTCTCTCAGTCTCCGCGCGTCCCTTCAGGAACAGCCGAGGTATAAATGAGGACTGCTCTTCTTTGAATTCACCTGTTTGGGTTAGGAGACTGCCAACTACTCTGTACCCTGACGGTGGTGGTGGTGTTATCCTACTCTGCATTTGTCAAACACTCACAGAACCAGATGCCCATTTGTGCTATATGTCAATTTTTTAAAGTCAACTGCAGGAATCAAGCTGGAACACCTCGCTTCACAGTGTCACAGAGAGGACAGAGCTGAGCACACACTCACTCGTCTGGTACACCTGGTTACCCACTGTCCCCTGGCCTTGTCAGATAATACCTGCCCTGGAGATCTCCTTCTGGAAGAGATCACAAAAGCAGAGCAGTCAGGAGAGTCTCAGTCCACAAGATCATACTTCTTTTTTGGAGCTTCCTGAAACCCTAAAACTCTAAGCTATGTGTCCAACTCCTCCCAGCCTTCTCAGTTCCTGACTCTCAGAAGTTGGAAGACAGCAGCCTTGCAGATCACTCCTGTGATCAAATGTATCCCCCTGAAAAGCCCTTTCCAGCTCCACCACCCGGCACTTTCCAACTATGGAAAGTGACTTTTTTTCTGAAACACTGAAACCCAGTCATTCCAATGCCCAAGAATCCATACACTGACCCTACTTCTCAGTAACCTCACAGTAGGCTCTTCCCAATAACTCCGGAAGCCCTTGGCCCCCAGGCTCCAATAGGCCTCATGCTCCTGTGACAGACAGGTCTACATCTGGGAAGGCCCTGGGGACAGGGTCGGTCTCAGCCCCTTCGTGCCATTTCTGCCCACTCTTCTCAGGACAGGACCCCATACACAAAAAGCCCCTGTTCAACTGGTCCCTTTTTTTTTTTCTTTTTTGCAGTACGCGGGCCTCTCACTATTGTGGCCTCTCCCGTTGCGGAGCACAGGCTCCAGAGGTGCAGGCTCAGCGGCCATGGCTCACGGGCCCAACCGCTCCGCGGCATGTGGGATCTTCCCGGACTGGGGCACAAACCCGCGTCCCCTGCATCGGCAGGCGGGCTCTCAACCACTGCGCCACCAGGGAAGCCCTCAACTGGTCCCTTTTAAGCTGGGCTCCAAAGAGCCTCTCCCAGAAGAGGGTAACGCCTGTCACTTACTTCACTCTGTGTACAGAAAGCGAGCTGGTGATAAGACATTTGTCCTAAAAGAACGTGTTGCAGATTACGGCAGAGCCAGAACGTGGTCTTCTGACCTTCTAGTCAGCCCGCTCCCACCCTCCATGCTGCCTCCGGAGGTCAGGAGAAAAATCAGAGGCCTCTGGGGAAACTGTGTGGTTCCCCTAACACAGAAAGGGCCTCCAGTTCAAGGCCACAGACTGAGGAGGCAGTCATGGGCTAGGTCCCTTCACAGTCCCCCAGCCCTCCCCACTCACAAGGACAGCAGCAAGGAGAAGCCAGCAATGTAGAGGTTCCTCTGGGCACGGAAAAGCTTCATGTGGAAGTGTTCCACAGCCCCAGGGTTGTTCTGGAGGTTCACCTTCTCCGTCACGTCGTCGTACTTTCGAATCTCGCGAACAGCATCTGTGGCGGAGCAGAGAAGAGATACGGGCATTTAGCTCCCGCTCAGACTAGGCTGGCCTGTCCAGGTAAGACAGGCGGCATGAGCTGGGGCAGTCTTGCTTCCCTCGAATCTGTCTCCCCTGCTATCCCCCTTCTGTACACACCTTGGGGGATGCCTCGTCAGAAGCGCTGCCCTTGGACCTACTCTCTCCTCCAGCTTTTCTCACGTCACCCCCGGACCCATTCTACACAGGCCATGAGCCTGCTCTCCGCGTCAAGATGCTCATCGAATCTGAGACATCGCCAGCAACAGAGGCAGCTCCCCTTTCCCATGGTGCCCCCAATGTTTGGTTCTGTTTATCTCAAACTGGGCTGGTCATGGGCCATCCAACTGATAAGCCGGGGTACTCCTGTTTATGGAAATGCCCGCTAGGGAGGCATGAGCTGCCTAGGAGTCAAGACCTGAAGCATGCGTGCTAGAGATTCAAGGGTTTTCATTTCTAAGCTTTATAACCCATTTTATTATTTAAACTGTTTTATTCTGATTACAAGAGAAATTCACACTTATCAAAGGTTCAAACATAGCAGAAATGCAGAAGGAGTAAGAATCCCATAACATAATCACCTCCAGCAGGACCTGCTACATGTGGCCAGCTTAGCTAAAAAGCAGTCATTTTCAGTTCCATTACCTGACGTCATTCTCTTTGCAATACACACATCTGAAATTACCCCAATTACAGGTTTATTGTCCATCTCCCCCAAATTAGACTACAAACGCCACGAGAGCAGAAATCTTTTCTATTACACCCCTAGGGCCTATCATAGTGCTAGGCGCACAGGGGGCACACAAACACCTGCTGAATGGTGAACAGCCTCTGCTCTGGAGAGCTGCTGCTGGCCACACAGCGCTCTGGTTCACCCGTGTATTCACATCTATGTGTTTGTGGAATAGAAATGGAACCATCACACAGGGAGGGGGAAGGGTAAGCTGGGACGAAGTGAGAGAGTGGCATGGACATATACACACTACTAAAAGTACAACAGCTAGTGGGAAGCAGCCGCATAGCACAGGGAGACCAGCTCGGTGCTTTGTGACCACCTAGGGGGCGGGATGGGGGGGTGTGATAGGGAGGGTGGGAGGGAGACGCAAGAGGGAGGGGATATGGAGATGTATGTATACGTAGAGCTGATTCACTTTGTTGTACAGCAAAAACTAACAGAACAATGTAAAGCAATTATACTCCAATAAAGACGTTAAAAAAAATAAGAAAAAAAAAGAAGAAATGGAACCATCCCATACCTACCGCTTTTCTCCCTCAACCCTGAAATCTCTTTTTTCTTGAGGTACACTGATTTGTAACATTATGTAAATTTCATGTGTACAACATTTCTACTTCTGTATACCCTACAATGTGCTAAAAAACATGGAATGCTTCATGAATCTGTGTGCCATCCTTGAGCAGGAGGCATGCTAATCATCTCTTTCCAATTTTAGGATATGTGCTGCCAAAGTGAACATCTGAGACATCTTTTTAAGTCAGTACGTAAAGAGCTACCTAAAGAGGGCTCTTAATGGACCCCCATGGGAGAGGGTTAAAGTATCACTGTATGGCTATTGTCTGGTTCTTAATTTCTGGTTTGAGACTGCCTGTTTTTTAAGCTGATCTTACATTATAAAAATCTGTCCTCCTTTACTGGTGTTTTTGTGTTACATCTGTACCATGAAGCAAGCCCTCTTTCAACACTGTTGGCAGGGATATAAACCAGGACAACAATGCTTTTTATGGACTGCGTGTTCCTGGCCCCAAAAATTCCTAAGTTGGCATCCTAACCCCCAACCAGATGGTATTAGGAAGACGGGCCACTGGGAAGTGAGCACGAGGCCCTCGTGAATGGGATTAGTGCCCTTATAAAATAGACCCCAGAGAGCTCCCTTGTCCCTTCTTCCATGTGAGGACATGGCAAGAAGACAGCCACTTATGAACCAGGAAGAGAGCCCTCACCAGACACTGAATCTGCCAGCACCTTAATCTTGGACTTGCTGCCTCCAGAACTTTGAGAAATAAATGTCTTTTGTTTAAGCCACTCGGTCTATGGTCTATCGCAGCCCAAACTAAGACATAAAATTTTAAATGTTCATGCCCTTGGGTTCATCCATTCCACCTCTATGAATTTACCCTACAGAAAGTTTTGCATATATGTGCAATGATATGAGGATGCCTATAAAGAAGGAATTACACTATAACCATATGATAAAATACTACCCAATCTTTAAGAAGAATGAGACTGCTATAAGAAAAAAAGCCTAAGATACAGTAAGTGGAAAAAGCACAATCCAAAACAGTGTGTACTGTGATCTGAATCCAAGCCAAAAGGGTATGTACTAGTTTAATAAAGACGGCAGCATAGAAAATGCCTGTGGAAACATACCATAAACTTTTAACAATACTCACCTGTGAGACATGGGATTATGGGGGACTTTACCTTTCTAGGTTGAATTTGTGAACTTTTAAAGATGTGTTATTTTTGTGATTTAAACAAACAAAAACCATGTTTTCCTACACTGTCTTCTGCATCCAGAAACCCCAGCACCTCCAGGACCACCTCTGGCTGATGGCAGAGAGCAGACCGGGGATGGGGGCGTTGGGCCAAACTAGCCCAAGTCACGCAGCAGAGTGCTGCCCTCTATCTCAGGCCTCCAGCCCAGGGTAGTTGACCCTGGACCCTCATTAAGCCCACTCCCCCAGTGAGATGTGCCCTAGGCCCCTCCCAGTGATGGCTAGGGGCCAGCCAGGCCTGCAGCTTCTAGCTGGTTATGTTATGTCATCAGTATTTGCTACTAGCTAACAACTTATTTAGATAGGCCTCTCTAGATTATGCTTCTTACCCTTAGGATAGAAAGCAGCCTATCATCATAGCAGGACGTCTCTCTAGAACATCCAGGTAGTTCCCTGACCCCCAAAAAAGAAGAATGGCACCTTTGCCAACTACTGCCTTCTGCAAAGGGCCCCCCCGGCCCACTCTGCCATACTAGGAGAGTTCGTGGAGTCTGGTTTGCAGAGGGGCAAGGCCCCAAGTGAACACCCTCAGCACGGTCCCTCCCCACCCCAATTCTTGCCCCCAGCCCACACCCAAAAGCAAAAGCACACACACCCAATTCCAAAACCCTGCAGCCTGGCCTTTCCTGCTCACGGGAAGACACGCATAATCCCTACCTGTTCTGGACTCAGAGGCTGCTCAGGGAGAGAACCCTGATTAGAAAGAGCTGCCTCTTGGGGCCTTACCAAGTACTTCAAGAACAGTGAGGTCTGTGCGCAGCTGGCACCCACCCTCCACGGCTGGGAATGGATAGGCTGCACCTCACCTGTCCAGAGGCAGTCCTGCCTGAACCTATCCCATCAGGAAGGAGACACGCCTAATGCTGCAGCTGGTGGGTGGAGCCCTGCACATTCCCCTGAACTATGGCTCCCTGGCCTCCCACCCCCTGCCACATTTCTGCTGGGGACTCAGGGAGACAGAAGTGCTCTGAGTCTAAGCAGGCATCGCACCTTGGAGACAGGACCACTGTCTATGGCAGAGGTGAGCCAATACTTTGGAGACCAAGCAGGGGGATGTACTGATCACTTACCGCAGGAAAAGGCGCATTTAACAGACAGATGAGAGCTATACTGATTCCTCGGGTCTCCAAACAATCATGCCACCACCTGGCCTCAGGCCCCACCCCTGTTCATCTTTCAAGCCCCTGCTGGTGTGTACCTCAATGCAGGGTTTATAGAACTTCAGAACTGGAAGGACTTCGAGGAACCTGAAGTCTGACCCAGATCCAGAGAGGTCTGGGATTTGCCCCCTAGATATGCTATCAGACCTCTTGCCCCCCGTATACTTCAGGACATGGCGGCTTCTTTCCCAGCTTGGCTCCCTATCTATTTGGTAGCTCAGTCCCCTATCTGAGGCCTGTTTCAGGCACTGAGGAAGAGACTGACGCTGCTAAGTGCCCAAGGAGCAGCACTACTTGGACCAAGGTCAGCATGAGCCAGTTAGCTTCTCTTGGTTTCAGCTCTGGAAGGGCATGAGGAGCTGACTGAGACATGAGGTGGTCATCGCCAGGTACACAAAGGCCGCCGGTCAAAGTGAGGGCCCTGCCAGCAGCCAGCATCGCCGTCTTTGTGCATGAAAGGAGCCTCCTCCCCCAAGAGAAAGACAGGCGCCCTTCAGTGGTCTGTCTCTGAGAAGCCAAAGCTGTACACTGCTTACGGAACATGGCACGGGGCTTTGCAGCAGAGGCTACTTTGGTCAAAGGGTCTAGGTCAGGTAGCTGCCCTCAGCCACAGCTCACTCACCAATGAGCAGCAGCACAAGGATGACAACGAGAACCACAAAGAAGGTGTTGCCATAGGTCACTACCAAGTGCACGAGGCGGGATTTGAAAATCTTCTGCCATCTGTGAAGAAAACAAAAAGGCTAAGGCCTGAAGAGAAAGAACGCACGCCGGGGATCCAGGGCCCTGTGAACAGAAATACAGTTTTGCACTCGTCTCCAGCGGCTGAATATCCCATACAGATTCAGCCTCAGCCACTTGCAATTCTCCAATTTATGGCATCCATTCAAGAGTGTTAAAAAGAAAAAAAAGATACATGTCCGTGTATAGAAATTTCTAGAAAACCAGTCTTAAAACACTGGTAGGCTCTGGGGAGGGAAATGGGAAACTTACTTTCCCCTCTGTAGTATCAAAATGCTTGCCACGTACACATTTCTTTAAACTGTTTTCCCCCGTTGACCAATCGTGGTTCACCTAGACTCCCACCACCCTACATTACCATGAAGCAGACCGCAGACCTCTCTTCGTTTCCGTCCATGAATACCTCAGGATACAGCTCTATCAGAGAAGAGCCTTCCAAAATACTAATCACGATGCCATCACCAGACCTCAAAAATATCAACAAGCTCTCTCATCATCAGAACTCCAGAGCCAGAACTCCAAAGTCCAACTGAGACAATTATTTTTAGTTGGTTTGTTTGAATCCTGACAAGATTCTGATTCTGCATTTAGTTGGTAAGTATCTTAAGTCTCTCTTATTCTATAGGCTCCCTCTTCCCTTGCTCTTTTTTCTTTCCCAGTTTACTGTCTGCAGAAAACAGACTGTTTGTCCTACAAAGCTTCCCAGATTGCAGCTCCAAGGGGGCCTCTGTTCTGCATCTCCTGTGAACTGTACGAGGTGACTCACATCTCGCTTTTGTCAAGAATATTCCTTAAGCAATGTTGTATACTTTCTATCACATCACAACAGGGCCTTCACTTTTTCATTAAAAAAGAGCTTTTAAAAAAACATCCATAAAAACACAGCCTCATCTGTAATGCCCCAATTTAAGTCCAAACGTGTTCATATAATAAATGTAATTAAAATTAATTTCCAGTTAACTTTCTACAGGTCCTCTGTTCATTGAAAAGAAACATGGCTCCAGCCTTCATAGGCTGAGTAATGCTCATGAGGGCACTACGCAATGCCAGTGAGACTAGTTAAAAGAACAGAAGTCACCAAATCAATGGCAACGTGACCCCGTGATGCAAGTTTTGCAGATCCCACAATGCCATCCCCTGAACGCCAGGGCCCCCGAGGGGGTGGCAGGAGGGCATCATTCCCAGAACCATAACTAGGTCTTCTCCCCTCTGGGACATTCTGAAGACTAGAAGGCAGGGCGCACAGGAAAGGAACTCGGCAAGATGTGACAGAGCAGAACTGTGGGGAAGGTTGGCGATAATCAACGCAACCCTTGCCACCCCTACCCCAGACAGGTTCTACCTGTTTCCATCCGGCCTCAGTTCCAGGGCCCACCAACTCTGCAGGGATAAGCTGCGGAGCAACTCTCCCTGGCTCGCCTGCGCGCTCCACGGGCCATACCTTTTGGGAGAAATGAAGGGAATGCAGAGAAGCAGCACAGCGAAAACCTCTGCATAGAGGAAGGTGGCGACTGCAGTCCACTGCAGACTCATCGTGTTGCTAGCAGCTTTCCAACGGGGAGATGTGAGCCTGTTCCTGCGGGAGCACAGAAAAAACGGGAGTCGTGACAGCTGGGCGGCCCCCGCACCCGACCTCAGAACCTTCCAAGGCCTGGCTGACACGGGCTCGAGCCCCGGCAGTCTGGGCGCTAACACACCCAGAGCCGCCTTTTCGGACAATTCCTTCCCGGTGGAGTCCGGGAGGCTCCTCCCGCCTGCGGAACCGGGGCAGCGTCTGGAATCGGAAACCCGTGGAGCCCGGAGGCCGTCCTCGCAGCCCCGCGGGCCCGGGCCCGCCCCGCCCGCCGAGGGGAGCGCTGCGCCAGACGCTCCCGCCCCCCACACCCCAGCCCCCGTCTCCATAACGCCCTCGCGCTTTCTCCCGAAGCTGCGGCGCTCCCGTCCCCCGGGGAAGCCAAGGGGCCCTGGCGCCCGCGGCCCTCCCATCGGGGCCCACAGAGAACCAGCAGCCCCTCCCGGGGTAGGAGCGGGGCTCCAAGGTCTCCCGACCACTGCGTCCGCCTCCGAAGGGGCGGAAGGGCTCGGGGTACCTCAGAAAGCCCCGGAGAGCGACTCCTAGAGAACGGGAGTCGGGGCCAAGGGCAAACGCGGGTCTCGACCCTGCACCTCACGGCCCCATCCAGAGAAACTTCTAGAAGACTGTCTCCTCAAAAGCCGGAGGAGCCCCTCCCGGCCGCCCGGGTCGGCCACGGCGTCCACCCCGCTCCAGAGAAACCCCGACGTGGCCCCGACCCGGCACGCCCTCCCAAGCCCCACCCCGGCGGCTCCTCCGGATGGACTCGGCCGTCGCCCCCCGCCCCCGGAGACGGCTCCACCCGCCGCCGCCCCGACTTCCCCTGCCCGGCCCTGCCCTCGCACTCCCAGCTCGGCACTGGCCCCGCGCCCCGGGCCTCGCCGCGCTGCCCGCCGTTCCCCCCCTCGCCGAGGAGCCGGGGCACCTCGGCGACCCCGGAACCCGGCCGGGAGCGCGGGCTCGCTCACCGAGATTCCCACAGTCAACCGTCACGCCCCGTCGCCGCCGAACTCTCCCACCTCAACCTCGGCCCCGCCCCTTCCCCGCAGCCGGAACCGGAAGCGCCCGCCGGGTCCCGCCCCGCCCCCAACCGCCGCGAGGCCCCGGAGGCCCCTCCCAAGGCGGTTTTCCGCCCCGCCCCCGAGCCGAGGCTCCGACGCCCAGGACTGGGGAAGAAGCTGCGCCTCGGGCGCGCGGGGAGTCGGGGCGAGGCCTTGGCGGGAAGGCGAGGTGCAGCTTCTCTAGCCCGCGCGGTCCTCCCACGTCTCTGTGGTCCGGGGAGGGGGCGGGGCCCAACCGTGGGGCGAGAACGGGGTGGGGCGCCCCGCGCCCTGGCTCCGCCTCCCACCCCTCCTCCGCCTCCTCCCCTTCCCCCGAGTTCCCCCTGGGGAAGAGTGGGTGGGTAGGTGGGGATTCCCGGCGGGTGGCGGAGTCACAGTCGCTTCAGCCAGGCTGCGGAGCGGACGGACGCGCCCGGTGCCCCGGGGGAGGAGGAGGTGGAGAGGAAAAGACGCCCTCTCTGCCCGAGACCTCTGGAGGCTCTGACCCCAGGGGCCAGGGGACTGACAAGTTCCTCCACCTCGGCTGCCTGAAGAGGCCGCGACCCTGGAGGCCCCTGAGCCCACCGCACCAGGGGGCCCAGCACCACCCGGGTGGCCTAAAGCGACAGTATCTGGGACCACTGCGAGGTTTCCAGTTGCCTAGACAACGAGCCTGGGGTCAGAGCCTCCACCCTTCCAGCCACCTGCCTCCTCTGCTGCCTCAGGCACCAGTCCCAGACCCGTGAGTCCAGCCCAGGTGACATGACGGTGCTCTCGACCCCCCGGCCCTCGCGGGTGACCACGCTGAAGCGCACAGCTGTGGTCCTGGCCCTCACGGCCTATGGAGCCCACAAAATCTACCCCCTGGTGCGGCAGTGCCTGGCTCCGGCCAGGGGCCCTCAGACGCCGGCTGGGGAGTCCGCGCAGGAAGCTTCCGGGGCCACGGTGGGCGCAGCAGCCAAGGCCGGTGTCAACCGGGTGTTCTTCCAGCGACTCCTGTGGCTCCTGCGGCTGCTCTTCCCCAGGATCCTGTGCCGGGAGACGGGGCTGCTGGCGCTGCACTCAGCCGCCCTGGTGAGCCGGACTTTCCTGTCGGTGTATGTGGCCCGCCTGGACGGCCGGCTGGCCCGCTGCATCGTGCGCAAGGACCCCCGGGCCTTCGGCTGGCAGCTCCTGCAGTGGCTCCTCATCGCGCTCCCCGCCACCTTCGTCAACAGTGCCATCCGCTACCTAGAGGGCCGACTGGCCCTGGCGTTCCGCAGCCGGCTGGTGGCCCACGCCTACAGCCTCTACTTCTCCCAGCAGACCTACTACCGGGTCAGCAACATGGACGGGCGGCTCCGCAACCCGGACCAGTCCCTGACGGAGGATGTGGTGGCCTTTGCCGCCTCCGTGGCCCACCTCTACTCCAACCTGACCAAGCCGCTCCTGGACGTGGCTGTGACCACCTATACCCTGGTTCGAGTGGCCCGCTCCCGCGGGGCCGGCACAGCCTGGCCCTCGGCCATCGCTGGCCTTGTGGTGTTCCTCACGGCCAACGTGCTGCAAGCCTTCTCGCCCAAGTTCGGGGAGCTGGTGGCAGAGGAGGCGCGGCGGAAGGGGGAGTTGCGCTACATGCACTCCCGGGTGGTGGCCAACTCGGAGGAGATTGCCTTCTATGGGGGCCACGAGGTGGGGCAGCTTGGGGCACCGGAAAGCGTGTAGCTGGGGGCTCAGGGGCCGGAGAGCCAGGGCTGCCTATGGCTGATGCCAGAGGTGTGGGCCAACCAGGGCCTTGGGCAGCTCAGATGGCACAGTAATGAAGAGGCAGGAAGGCTGGGTGGGGACTGCCCTGGGCCACTTCTGCTTCTTCTCCGCCTCACTTGTCTTGGCCTTAGGGCTGTGGACCCTAGCGATTTGAGGCTAGAGTTCCCTGGTTGCCCCATTCTTCTAGCCAACAGAGAGGAGGCTCCTGCCATCTGGGGACGTGGCCTTATGCCTGGGCCCCCAGACCCTTTGAAGGCTGGCCTCTGGCCCAGCTGGCCGGCTGGGCAGGCGGGCAGTATGGGCATGACTCAGCCCAAGCGGAGGTTAACGAGCAGCGCGCAGCGTGCCGGCCGCAGCGGTGGTGGAGCTCAGCGCTCCAGGTCAAGGCTTCCCCCATCTGGAGCCCGAAGGCCCGCCTGGCTGTGGGCTTGGCCGCCTCTCCGAGGCCCCGGCCCAGGATGCTGGGCCCAGGCCGCCACTGCGGCAGGACGCACTTCCTGCCTGCCCGGCGGCCACCCTGCCCCCAGCGTGGCCGCCCTTCCGCCTGGGTCCCAGTCGTGCAGCTTCCCGGCAGGCCGGGTCGGGGGGCCGGGCCAGCTACGGCCAGCCTAGGAAAGGTTACTCCAGGCCAATGCTCCCTTTATCTCGCCTCGGCCCCTCCCCTTCCTCGCGCCTGGGGTTGCGGCTGCCTCTGGCTAGGCTCTCT
The DNA here is from genome assembly GCF_003676395.1 of Aethalodelphis obliquidens. Lineage (NCBI taxonomy): Eukaryota > Metazoa > Chordata > Mammalia > Artiodactyla > Delphinidae > Aethalodelphis > Aethalodelphis obliquidens. Next base: position 2,830,128 of record NW_020838062.1, read on the forward strand.
GCAACTCTGGTTTCAGTTCCCAGTATTTCTCGGGGGAGGGGCACAATGGCATCCATCTCGTGAAGGCCCATGTGTCGTCCCCGGGTCAGGTGGCCTTGTGCCCCAGACCTTGTCTCACTGGCTGCGCATCACATCAGGCAGATAGGCAGGCTTGTCTCTGATTTTTAAAAAGGGTTTATTCCCGAGCAGATAGGGGGCATCCCGGGCATGGGCTGGGCTCCAGATTGGAGAAAAAGTGCCTGGTCTGCAGCTGCAACCCCCTCTCCTCCTCTCCTGTCCTCTGGGCCGCAGGGCCTTGGCAGGCAGCCGTGGCCTTGGGTGAGGCACTTGGCACGTTCCCCGTAGCTACATTGTCAGCTCCTGCCAGCTCCCAGCACGAGCCTGGATTGCCCGGGTGCTCATTTCAGGAACAGGAGATGGGCTTGAGGCAAAGCCACTGAGCGGTGCTGCAGACCTGGGTGGTGGGGGGTAGAAGAGAGATCACTGGCTCCTTGAAGGACTTCCTCTGGGCTAGCTTCAGCAAATCGCATGCTCACCGGGAGGATTCACCGGCCAGGGCGGGAGGGACCTTGTGAGCGTCCACAGCCTGTCTGTTAGGGCCTCAGCCAAAGGTCTGAAAGCAGTGTGGAGTGATGGGCCTTCACGGGTGGGTTGATTGCCCTTACTGTATAGGCAGGTGGCTCACCCCAGTCCCATAGGCAGACGTCCCCATGCCCAGGCTCAGATCAACAGGCTAGGGCGGAGGTGACTGGCTGGAGGGCAGACAGCAGGGTATTCTGCTGTTGCTGGGATCTCGAGGAGGCTTATTTAGACACGCACATACAAACACACAACCTCTTATTGGCTTGTGCCTAGGTAGACCTTTCTTCATAAGTGGAAGCATGAAGCATCGTTTACAAGAATTTGGTCCTCCTAATGGCTCAGCCAATGTGATCCAAATTCCATACCTCTTGCTACCTCCAGGCTGGGTGAGCTGGGGCAGGTCACTTTGCCTATCTGGGCTGCAATGGACATGAGAATACACACACAGTGGGACGTGGTGAGAATCAAATGGAGAGTCAGCTGTGAAACCACTTGGCGGAGGAAACGGTTCCAGGCTGGGCAGCTGTTGTCGGTCAGGGGTGGGAAGGCGGGGCTCGGGCATGTGCCCCCCCCCCACAAGAAATCTATGCCCCAGTGGCCACCTTGCTGTGACTGCTTCCTGACCACTCCAGCCCCCTGCCCGTCTACCTGCTGCTGTCACAGGGAGCCTCTTTCTCTCCCACTCCCTCTCCTCCTCTCTCTTCTCCAGGCCCTGCATAGGTCCCTCTCCTGAGATGGCAGGTAGTGGCCAGTGCAGGAGGGGGAGGGCAGGGGAGGCCCACTCTCTGCTGAGCGGGTGGGCCAGAGTCCTCAGCTGGCTTGGGCATGGGGCTGTCCACTGAGGGCGATGCCTGCACGAGCTGGCTTGGGAGTGTGCCCTGCAGGTTCTGGTGGGAGAATGCAGTGCAAGTGTGTCACCCAGAGGAACTGTGGGAAAGTAGAGGGAGGTGGGGCCTAAGCAGGTAGAGGTTATTGAACCAAGTTCTTCAAAACCAACAACCGCCTTTTGCTTTCCTGTGCTGTCCTTCGCTTAGTTCAGGGTAGCCCCCCAGCAGTTGCCCAAAGAAACAGGCAAGGTGGCTGCCCTCAGCCCATGTCGAGAAGCTGTCCAGGGCAAAGAGGGGTGTGGTGAGCACTCCAACTGAAGAGGTAACGGAAAGGAGATGAGCGTGGGCCTCAGGAGGTGGGGGGGGTGAGCCCCTTCACTGCCGCTGTACCCCAATGCTGTGATGTCGATCCCATACCTCCCCTGAGTTTGAGACCTGTCCCCTGTAAACGTGGCCCGGTCCTAACCCCCGGCTCTCAGCCTTGTCGTGCTCATCATACAGCATGGCCTGTGTGAGCGACACTTGGGGACTCTCGCTGTCCCCCCTGTGGGACTGACCACCAGGCCTCTGGGTCTCCGGTGCCCGATCCCTGCAGGTGGAGCTGGCCCTGCTGCAGCACTCCTACCAGGACCTGGCTTCGCAGATCAACCTCATTCTGCTGGAACGCCTGTGGTACGTCATGCTGGAGCAGTTCCTCATGAAGTACGTGTGGAGCGCCTCGGGACTGCTCATGGTGGCAGTCCCCATCATCACCGCCACCGGACACGCGGAGTCAGGTGAGTGGGGGCCTGTCCTCCTGCACCGCTGGGCTAGGCTTGGGGGGCCCCAGTGCTCAGCCGGCCCACCTGACTTTTCTACTTCTGGGGTCGGGGGGCACCCGGCAGGTCACACTCTCCCGGAGCTCCTCGCTGCCTGCCACCCTGTGTGCGGCTCCCCTTTACAGCATCTCATGCTTCTTGGTCCCACTTGGCCAGGCCCAGGGACTGCAAGTCAGGAACAGCCTTCACCAGGCGCGTGCACCCTTGCGCATCTGGCCCTGCCCTCGGCTCATCTTGGAAGTGGGAGGGTGGGGAAGTACGTCGAGGGAGCCCCTTCCTGGCTTGGGCTTTGGCTTTCCCACCCACGCCTACAATAGCTCTTGCAGGTTGTCGAGGGCAGAGCCCCCTTCCCCAAGGCCTTGGGGGGACTGGGAAGGATTCGCATTTTGTTCCTCTACTGGTTTGCAAGGAATTCATTCTGTTTGCAGTCTTTTCATGGTTGCCCTTCGAAGGTTAACGTGCTCACTTGAGAACAGTCTGGGTTAATCAGTAGCTCCTCCTCCTCTGGGCCCTTACTTAGAACACGTGGGCTGGAGGGCCAGCCCGCCTGACGTGCTGCTGTCCCCAGCAACGGGTTTGCCGTTGCTTTATCCGGTTGGTGCGTGTTCAGATTCACCTGTGAGTTTCTGCTTTCTTGGCTTCCCAGCCCTTCCCCGCGGCCCAGTGACCCTCCTTCAGACAGCCGTCCTTCAGAAGTCCTTACTGTGACGCTTTCATCATGGAGCTTCGAGATGATTTTCTTGTCTGAAAATGTCTTTATTTTATCCTCCCCCTACCCCCGAACTGAAGTTCAGTTGGGTGAGGGAGTTGAGACGGACGGTCGGTTTCTCTCAGCCCATTGACAACATCCCGTTGCCTCCGTTGGAAAATCTGTTACCAGCTTAACTGCTCTCAGCAGCCTGCGTGGTCTCCCTGGTTAGACTTTTCTCTTTTTCTGCAGTCTCTTTAGGAAGCGTTTGCCTGTGTGTTTCTGTCTATTCTGCTTGAGACTTGTTGTATGGCCGTTGAATACTCAGATTGTTCCATCGTTCTGGAAAGTTCTCAGCTGTTACCTTTTCAAATATTGCCTCTCTCATTCTTTTTACTCTTTCCTTCTGGAACTCTCACGATGTGTTGGGCTTCTCACTCCTTTGTGACTGTCCGTCTCTCTTCACTTTTCCCCATCTAGCACTGTCTATGCTGAATTCTGGGAGTTTTCCTCAGATTTTCCTGCTCACACATTTGCTAGTTTTCTCTTCGGCTGCATCTAATTTGAATTTTCTTTTTTTTTGGCCACACTGCGCGGCATGAGGGATCTTAGCTCCCCGACCAGGGATCGAACCCGTGCCCCCTGCATTGGAAGCACAGAGCCTTAACTACTGAACCGCCAGGGAAGTCCCTAATTTGAATTGTTTTTTATTTCAATGGCTATTTCTGTAAAGTTCTGCCGGCGGCCATATTAATCATGCTCGTTCCATGGTTTCTGAGCAGCTATTCGGTTGTCTGGATTCTTGGGGGTCTAAGCCAGCTTCATCTTCCGTCTGCTGGTCTTCTTTGCTCGTGGTCGTTGTGGGTTCTGCAGCCTAACTAGTTTAGTTAGTTTTTTAGTTTTAGCCAAGCAGCTGCCCAGTAATGAACCAGTTGGAGGCCACTTTCATGTTAACTTCTCTGCTTGGGGGAGGAGGGGTCCCCGCACTTGCAGGTGATATTAATTTGCAGCCCAGACACATAATTACAAATTCTTAGAGGAGACCTTTTGGTCCTTGCACCTAGAGCCCTATCTTCTCCGTCTCTGGGGATGTCACAGGAGCACCTGGCTACTGGCTTCTCTTCTCACTCCTGGGAATTTCCCTTGCTTTCCTGCAAGCACAGCTCTGATTTAAAAGGTGCTGCATTTTATGCGGTTTGGTAGTAAGAGGGTTTTCAGATGTATGTAAAGAGGGAGAGCCTGAAGTGCGTGTCTCAGAACCAGAAGTCTCTCTGATTCTCTCCCTATTGGTGTCTCTCCCTTGGGGCTTCCGTACCCTCAGCTGTCTGTCCCTCTCTGGGTGACCCCCAAGAGGAAAGATCTAATTGAGGGGGTAGTTGCTTCCACCAATGGACCTACACTAAGGGTGGCCTTGACTTAGGCCAGGAGCATGGGAACGGACCCAGGAGGAAACCCAGCCGTGGTTTCTGTGAGGAAGTGCCTGTGGCCGCTTCCCTCTGAAGCTGGCACAGGGCACAGCTCAGCCTGTCTAGTCCCCGAGGCCTCTCCCTCCTCTGAAGGCCTAGGACTTTTTGGCGCCTCTGCTGTGTCGGGCTCTGTCCCCACCCTCATGGCCCTTATAGCCAGTCACCTGTGAACACGTGGCCCGCTCCCATCCCCCTGGCTCACTCCGCTTGTCTCACTGGCCTGCTTCCGCCTCAGGCCCTTTGCTCCTCCTGGCTCTGCCAGGAATGCTCTTTCCTCTGCCACCCCGTGGCCCCTCCCTCCCTCTATGGGAGCTTTGCTCACAGGCACCCTCTAGGTGAGCCCACCGCCCCGCCTTTCTCTCCCCCTCCCCTGCCTCGCTGCTCTTCAAAGTGCTGAACAGCCGTCTACTCCACGTCTGCGGCTGCCTTATAGAGGCTCTGCCACTTTAAACTCAAGGAGGCCAGAGGTTTGTCTGTTTTGTCCCTGCTGTGTCCCCAGTAACTGGAGACTGAGAGCGCTGGGAACCGGGTGAGGAGGCCAGCGATTATCCACAGGGAAAGATACCTTTGCCTTTCTGGCCTGCCGGCATGGCGGCCTGGCCGGGAAGAGCTGTCAGGTGTCTGGCTCTGGGGTACTCATCTTAGCCCCCAAGGCTCCGAGGAAAGCTGCAGAGGGTTATGCTGTCTCCAGGGAGGGGCCCACTGTTGCCAGGGCCCCCGCGCAGACCCTTTCCCTTTGTGCGCAGTCCCTTTCCAGCTCTCAGGATGTCCGGGGAGGAGGGTTTGTGTCCCCCCTGCCTAGGGACCTTAGACTGTCAGAATCACCACTGCCCTCCCCCGCCCAGTTCCCTGGACTCCTGGTGCTCTAGCCAGCTGTCTGGCCCTATCCACCCCACACTGCACCTGCCCTGACCTGACTCCCTGGCCCTTCCCAGCCCACCCCCACCATCACATCCTTGAGGCTCCAACCTCAGATCCGTTTATGCCCCTGGATAGAGTTAGCCCTCAGAGTTGGCCTCCCCCTTGCTCCCCATCACCATTTCCAGAACATTCCTTGTGTAAAAACCTTGCCCCTCTAGGGGGTCCAACGGTCAAGGGAGTCAAGACCATTGACAAGAAAGGGTTGAAGTGAGTGACCACGGGGTCTCAACTGAGACAGAAAGGAACAAAGCAAGTCAAGACAGGAGCAGGCTCTCAGGGAGAAATAGTAGCATTGAGGACGGCCACAGAATACGGCAGCAAGGGGAGAGATGAGGGCGACACGGGGTAGACCGGAGGTCTGAAAGGGGATATTCCTGTTTGAGAGGCTCGGGAGGGGCTGCCGTTGTAGTACAGGACACAACATCTGCGTTACTGAGACATAATTAACGTACCATACAATTCGGCCTTTTTAATGGGTACAATTCAGTGGTTTTTGATGTAGTCACAAAGTTGTGCAACCATCACCACTATCTAAGTCTAGAACATTGTCACCACCCCAGCAAGAAAGCCCAGACCCACTAGTGGTCACTTCCCACCCCACCTGGCAGCCCCCAGCGACCACTAATCTGCCTGTTGCTATGGGTTTGCGTCTTCCGGACAGTTCACATAAATGGAATCACACAATATGTGGCCTTGTGTATCTGGCTTCTTTTACTTAGCATCATGTTTTTACGTTTCATCCACGCTTTAGGATTAATCAGTACTTTATTCCTTCTTATGGCTGGATAACGTTCCATTGTGTGTACATAGCTTCCACGTCGTGTTTATCCACTCATCCATCGGTAGACGTTTGGGTTGTTTCCATCTTTCGGCTCTTAGGAATAACTGCTACACATACTCATTTATCATTTTTTGTGTGGACCTCCGTCTTCACTCTTGGATATATGTACACCTAGGAGTGGAATTGCTGGGTCATTTGGTAACCCTCTGTTTAACATTTGGACGAACTGCCAAACTTGTCTTCCGCAGCAGCTGCGCATCGTTCATCGCCACCAGCGGTGTCTCGTGGCGCCAGCTGCTCCGCTTCCTCACCAGCACTTTTACTGTCTTTTCAGCTGTAGCCACATCCTGGTGAGTGTGAAGTGGTGTCTCATTGCAGTTTTGATTTTGTGTTTCGCTGGTGACCAGTGAGCATCTTTTCGTGCGCTTCTTGGCCATTTGTACATCTTGCAGAGGAAATGTTTATTCAGGTCCTTTGCGCATTGATTAATTGAGTCGTTTGTCTCTTTATTGTTGAATTGAAAAAGTTCTTTATGTATTCTGGGACCTGGGACCTGGGCCCTTAGCAGATATATGATCTGCAGATATTTTCTTCCAGTCTGTAGGTTGTGTTTTCACCTTCTGGATGACTTACTTCGGTGCCCCAAACTTTTTACTTTTGTCGAAGCTCCCTTACCTGTTTTGCTTTTGTCACTTGTGCTCTCTGGTGTCGTATTTAAGGAGCCACACCTAATCCCAGGGCACGAAGGTTTACCCCTGCTTTCTTCGAAGAGTTGTGTGGTCTTAGCTCTTCCGTGCAGGCCGCTGCGGTGCTGCACTCTGAGGGAGTTTCTGTGTGTGGTGTGCGGTAGGGGTCCTTCTTCTGCATGTGGATGCCCGGTTGTCCAAGCACCATTGGCTGGACCGACTTGCTCTCTCCCCCAGTGGGTCAGTTATGATTTTCCACTGTCCTCGCCACTCCCCACCCCACTGTGCTCCGCAGACTCGGAGGTGGCGAAGAAGGCGGCCCTGGAGGCGAGGGAGGAGGAGCTGGTGAGCGAGCGCACGGAAGCTTTCACTATCGCCCGCAACCTCCTCACAGCTGCCGCGGACGCCATCGAGCGGGTCATGGTGTCCTACAAGGAGGTAACCCCCCGCCCAGCCCCCGCCCCTACCATCTCCCCTCCCTCTCCGCCCCCACTGGCGGGGGCTGAGCCACGGTCGCCCTCCCTGCAGGTGACAGAGTTGGCTGGCTACACAGCCCGGGTCCACGAGATGTTCCAGGTATTTGAAGACGTCCAGCACTGCCGTTTCAAGAGGCCCGGGGAGCCAGAGGACACTCAGGCAGGGTCCGGGGCCGTGGTGAGGTCTGGTGTCCGTGTGGAGGGGTCCCTGCAGATCCGAGGTAAGGGAGCCCTCCCCAAAGAGGCCGCCCTGGTCCCGGCCCTCCCACAGCAGGCTGCCCGGCGCCCCACGGAGGGCTTCCTGGGCACGTTGCGGCCCCCACAGCCCTCCCTCTCAGAGCGGCCACCGCTGGCCACCGTGCTCACGTGCCCAGTCCCTTCCAGGTGCCCCGGTCAGGGTTTCCCTTTGCGAGAGAGGGGGGCGCAGCTCCAGTAGGGGCTGGGGCGCTGGGGAAGAGGCCCCAGGCGTCGCAGCCACCTTTCAGGTGGTGTGGCGTTGAGGGGCTGCAGGGGCGGACGCCACGCTTGGGCTCCAGAGGCCAGGGAACCGGCTTTGCCCCTCCGCCGCCCAGAGCACAGCAAGGGGGCTGTAGTCAGCTGGTGGGCAGCCGCACTGTATTCCCAAGGGCCCCTGGGCCACACAGTGGCGTGCCGTCACGGGTGGGGGTCCATGGCGCCCAGCGGCAGGTGGCAGGAGAGCTCTGCTCCCTCTCTCCCTTCCTCACGTTCTCTCTCCAGGCCAAGTGGTGGATGTGGAGCAGGGGATCGTGTGTGAGAACATCCCCATCGTCACGCCCACGGGGGAGGTAGTGGTGGCCAGCCTCAACATCAGGGTAGGTCGAAGGGCGGAGGGGAGCCCCAACCTGGCAGCACGGGCAGGGCCGAGCCCAGCTCTGGGGCCCGGGGCCTGGCCTTCTGCACCCACCTCAGCCCTCAGCATCCAGCCTGGCCAGCCTGCCCGCACTGCCAGTAGCCATTGACCCCAGGTCTATGTGGCAGGCAGGCTAAGCTCAAGGTGAAAGACCAGCGTGTCTCTGACTGACTGTTAGTTCTGGGGCAGTGGAATCAGAGCTGATTAAGAGGGCTGGGCTGGAGTCACCCAAAGGTTCCTGGCCCTATCATTGGCAGCACCCCACGCCCGCCCCTATCCCTGAGTAGCCCAGGACTTGGGGACTCTGGTCCAATTCCAGCTGTGATGAAAGAGATTCTCTTCCACTGACCCGGGCTTGAGGTCCCACAGATTTGCTGTGAGAGGCCCCCAGGGCGGGTGTGTGCCGGGTGCAGCCTGGCCCACTGGGAGGGCTCTCAGCCATTACGCAAGCTGTCTGTGGAGAGGATGCCCTGGGGGCAGACATCCACCAGTGACCTGTGTCCCCAGCCGGAGCTTTGGACAGGGTCAGGGAGTGATAGAGTGAAGGGGAGTCCTGGGTGCAGTAGTCTTCATTCATTCATTCAACTAATGTTCCCTGAGCTCCAGGCTGGACACTGTAAACCCCAGGTAAATCAGGGGAACCCCAAAGCGTTACAGAGATCCCGGATTTGGGACTTCCCTGGTGGTCCAGCGGTTAAGACTCCACGCTTTCACTGCCAAAGGGTGCAGGTTTGATCCCTGGTCAGGGAACTAAGATCCCACATGCCGCCCAGTGTGGCCAAATTAAACTTTAATAAAAAAGAGAAAAGATCCATGGTTAGATGGCTGTCCCGGGTGCAGCGAGGGCCACAGGAAAGGCAGAGTAGAGGTCTGCATCCCTGGGGGAGTAGAGGTCACATGAAGCCTCACCCAGGGCAGGGACGAGGAGCCAGGGGCTTCGGGCCCAGGTCCTGCAGGGGCCACGCGTGCCCCGCTGAGGAGCCAGGGCAGCGGAAGCCACGGCCAGGCAGGGAATAGGCAGGAAGGGCCAGTGCCTAGAGCACCTTTCCTTGATCTGCTGAGAGGGGGCCTGAGAGCCAGCTGGAGGCTGGACGCAGGCCAGTGGTGTGATCCCCGTCACCCCGGGCAGTAGTCACCCTTGGGGTGTGGGGCTGCCACTGACGGCCGGTTCCTGCAGGGTGAATAGCTTCCAGGCAGGCCCAGTGGAAGCCCAGCTGGGCAAAGCTCAGAGGCCATGGTGAGCAGGGGCGTGGTTGGTTAGGGAGCAAGGTCAGGCGAGGAACGGGTGACCAGGGGCTGAGCAAGAGCTCTGTCCTGGCAGAGCCGCTGGTGGAGCTGGGCTCCGGGGCTGGGAGATGTTGGGGGCGGTCAGAGAGATGCACGGAAGGAGACAAGGGAGGCAGCCGTGGAGCTGGCTGGGGCCACGCAGCTCCCCCGGAGCCAGACACACAGAGGAGCCGGGCCCTGACCGACCAGCCCTCCCACATTTGCACGGAGGTAGGCCTGGGCCCTGCCCGGGGGAGTTTACAGTCTAACGAAGGAGGAACAGCAAACGAGGGGCTCAGCCAACAGAAGTTCACATCAGGGTGACTAGGCCTCTCCCGGCTTCTGGTGTTTTGCCTTCATCTTTTTTTTTTTTTCTGGGGCGCGTTGGGTCTTTGTTGCTGCGCGTGGGCTTTTCTCTAGTTGCTGCGAGCGGGGGCTACTCTTCGTTGCCGTGCGTGGGCTTCTCATTGCGGTGGCTTCTCTTGTTGTGGAGCACCAACGCTAGGCGTGCGGGCTCAGCAGTTACGGTACTTGGGCTCAGTAGTTGTGGCGCACGGGCTTAGTTGCTCCGCGGCATGTGGCATCTTCCCCGACCAGGGCTCGAAACCCTGTTCCCTTCATTGGCAGGCGGACTCTTAACCACTGCGCCACCAGGGAAGCCCCTGCCTCCATCTTCACGTGGCACTCTCCCTGTGCACGTGTCTCTGTGTCCAAATGTCTCCTGTTTATAAGGACACCAGGTCACACTGGATTAGGGGCCCACCTCACTCCTTATCTAAATTTCATTATATTCGCAAAGACTCTATTTCCAAGTAAGGCCACATTCTGAGGTCCTGGGAGTTAGGACTCGAACACAGGACTCTTTGAGGGGACACGGCTCAACCCATGGCACTGACCGAGATAAACCAGATGGATGTGCGTATCCGCCACACTCTGGGATCTCGCGAGGACTGCACTGGCTGGAAGGCCCTTAGTGTTGCTGTGATGTCACACATGGCGGGGGGCAGCGGAAGCTGTACCCTGCGTGCCTTGACTCCGTGCCTCATGCTCTCCCCCACCCCGAGGATGGCGGGCTCCCTGCCATCTGCATGCTCCCCACCTGCTCGGGTGGCCTTTTTCCTATAGCAGGTGTTTCCAGAACACCAGTGGACATGATGTAATCGGCTCATGGCGGGCCTCAGGCGCTTGACGCTTGGCTTCCAGGTGAAGAGGGCTGCAGCTGCCATTGACCTTCTGGGGCGCGTACCCGTTTGCTGGACTGTGGCAGAACAGGCCCTCCTCCTGCTGGCCCCCTGCTCTCTGGGGACAAGGCAGTGCCTGAAACAGGCAGCCGGTTAGGGCTCCGGATACCAGAGCTCACCCTCGGGGCCCTGCCATTCCTCACCAAGAGATGGAGGATGGCATGTGCTGGGTGCGGGGGCCTCTCCGAGGCTGTCAGGCAGGCCGTGGGTAAGGGGAGGGAGGCCCGGGCCGGCTTCCACGGCTGCTGCCTCTACAGGTGGAAGAGGGCATGCACCTGCTCATCACGGGCCCCAACGGCTGCGGCAAGAGCTCTCTGTTCCGTATCCTGGGCGGTCTCTGGCCCACCTATGGTGGCGTGCTCTACAAGCCCCCACCCCAGCGCATGTTCTACGTCCCCCAGAGGTGAGCGGTGGGGTGCTGGGGCCACCGGCGGCTGGGTGGGGGTGGGGGAAGAGGGAGAGAGCCAGGGTCCCCAGGTCCGCCCCCACCCCTTCTGACCTGCGGAACCTGACGTCCCGGAGATGGCAGGGCCTGAGGCCTGGGCAGAGGACGGCAAGGTGCTGCCACCCCGCCCCGCCCGCCCAACAGCTTCACAGCTGGGGGTGCGTGTGCATGCGTGAGTGCGTGTGGGCGAGTACCTGCATGTGTGCCGTGATGCGTGTGTGCAACCTGAGTGTGCGTGCGTGTGTGAGTGGGTGGGCGCGGCACGCTGTGCGGCAGTGTCTGCGGCCTTCCGGTCAGCCCCCCTTGGGCAGGCAGGGCCCATGCGGAGCCTGCTCGGGAGCAGGGCATCGGCAGGGAAGCCGGGCCGCCCTTCCCTCGGCGGACACGTGGCTCTCCCGCAGACCCTACATGTCTGTAGGCTCCTTGCGCGACCAAGTGATCTACCCAGACTCTGTGGAGGACATGCGAAGGAAGGGCTTTTCAGAGCAGCACCTGGAAGCCATTCTGGACATCGTGCACCTGCACCACATCCTGCAGCGGGAAGGAGGTAGGGGAAGGGGCATCCCACTCATCAGTGCCATACGGGACGCCGTCGATCGATCGTCCTTTGTCCCAAGACTCAGCTGGGGAACCTGCTGCTGCCCCTGCCCGTGCCTCCCTCCTGGCCCCCGAGGGATAGTCCCCGAGGGACTGCCCCAGCCAACGTTCGCGAGTCCGAAGTGCTACGTGGCCTGGGGAGCCCCCCCTCCCCGGGGAGGACCGACAGGAAGCGCGCGGCCCCGGACCGCCCGAGTGCACTGCACTCGGGAAGGGAGCCAGGCCTGGCGGGGGCCATCCGACGGGGCACCCTCTCCAGGCTCTGGGCTCTGTGGCAGGCAGGGCCTCTTGGGCCAGGCAGGGAAGGAACGGGTCAGTTATGCATTTCAGCGAGAGGGCAGAGCACGGGTGTGGGCAGGGCAGCCTGGAGCGTGCAGAGCAGAGGTGGATGGGACGCCTGCCCACCCACGTGTCTGGCTCGAGCCTGGGAGGTGTGTCTCCTGGGAAGAGACCGCAGGAGGGAGGGACAGGCCGATGGCCAGAGAACGCATCGCCTGGGGACTTCTCAGCTTGGTCTTTAATTGCCCATCGTGCCCAGAGGGGCGGAAGAGGAGAGTGCGGCCCAGCTGCCAGAGTTTGGATTTTTATACTGAAAGCTGAGTGGCAGAGGTCCGAGCCCTTTCTAGGCTACCAAGGGGCAGCTTGACCTTGAGCAAAACCTGACCTCTTGAGATGCTTTCCACCTGTAGAAGGGGCCAGGTACCAGTCTCAACCTCAGTGCCGGCAGTAAATGAAAGAGCGCCTTTCAGGACCCATGGGGGCTCTGCAGGACATGGCGGGTGACTCGTGAGAGTCCCTCCCAGGTGTCATCACCTGGGCAGAAAGGGGGCCACAGGCAGTGGATTCAGTGGGGCTGTTCCTCCCGGGCCTGCCCTGGTCGCCACGGTCCCTGCAAAGCTTCATCCCCAGCTTCCCCCTGGCCTGGTCGGGCCTCTTTCGCTCGCCCTGGGAGTGTACCCCTCCTCCTGGGCTGCACACACCCCTGAGTGCCTGGGGCCCCTGAGGCCGAGCCCCACTCCACAAAGGCGCCAGGTCACTCTGCTATGTGTGGCTTCCTTTCCCAAGGTCACCTCACGGTCCAAGGTGGCTGCTGCGGCATCACATCGTATCCCAGGCCATAGGATGGAGAACGTGGCAGGGGCGGGGTTGGGGTGCAAATCATAGAGGGATTTAAAGAAAGTTCCTTTAAAGAAAGTTCCAGAAGCTGCCACGTGTGTTAACACACTTATACCCCATTGGCCAGAATTCAGTCCTGTGGTTAAACCTCTCATCAAAGCAAGCTGGGGGATTTTGTCTCTTTTGTGTGTGGCCACGTGCCCTGCCAAAACCTCTAGTTTTCTGGAAAGGCAGTGGAGGGAGCAGGCGAGGAGGCGTTTCTGATGAATCGCCCACTCGCCTCCTGAGATGCACAGGCCTGGCGCTTGTGGGTGAGAAGCCTTCTGGAGAGCCCATCGCAGCCATCCTTGGGGCTCTGCCATGACTGTTTGATGCCCACTGGCACCCCATTAGCACCCCGTTAGGTCCTGTGTGAGTTCGCTGGCGCCACAGACTGGGTGGGGCAAACGACAGAGACGTGTCGTCTCCCAGTTGTGCAGGCCGGGAGGCCAAGATCCAGGGCTGTGGGCAGGGGCAGTTCCTTCTGGGGACCGCGAGGGAGGGTCTGTTCCAGGCCTCTCTCCTGGGCTTGTAGTTGCCGTCTGCTCCTTGTGTCTTCACGCCGTCACTCCTCTGTGCGTGTCTGCGTCTCCAAATGTCCCCTTTTTATAAGGACACCAGTCCCATCGGATGAGGACCCACCCCGTGAGCTCACTTTAACTCGATCACCTCTGTAAAGACCCTGTCTCCAAATGCAGTGGCATTCTCATGTCCTGCGGGTGAGGACTCCCATGTGTCTTTTCTTGGAGGGGATGTAATTCTGCTCCCAACTCTTTTGAACTATTCCGGTGTCCCCACAGACGGACAGGTACCCAGAGCACACATCCCCAGCGGACAGCCTTTCTCCGAGTCACGTGCGCTGCTGTGTTCCGCTATTGTTGGTGGCCCGGCCCCTCCCACCACAGCCACTGCGCCTGGGCCCGGGCCCTCTGCCCGTGCTGCCCGGCCCTTGTTGAACTGAACAGCGACCTTTGTCTCCTGCCAGGTTGGGAGGCCGTGTGTGACTGGAAGGACGTTCTGTCCGGGGGCGAGAAGCAGAGAGTTGGCATGGCCCGCATGTTCTACCACAGGTGAGCCACTCTGTCCTGAGTGGTTGGGCTCCCTCGGGCACTGGAGGTCCTCCGAGCCAGCGGCAGAGACAAGGGTGCTGCCTGAGTGCTCCCAGGAGCCTGCTCGGCATCTGTGCTCCCTGGGAGCCCCTTAAACGGGGAGGGCAGCGCCACCAGGAGGCCTTGCCCTGCCCCCCAGGGCCCAGCAGGGATGGGATCGAAAGGACATGGGGTCAGCACGCAGATCAGGCTTCCCGCCCCCACTGGGGGCTGGGGCCGGCCCGGGCTGTTGGGGCTGTTGGAGGGTCCACAGGCTCACCCACTCAGCCCCCACCCCCAAGGCCCAAGTACGCCCTCCTGGATGAATGTACCAGTGCCGTGAGCATCGACGTGGAAGGCAAGATCTTCCAGGCGGCCAAGGATGCAGGCATTGCCCTGCTCTCCATCACCCACCGACCCTCCCTGTGGTAGGTGCCCTCACTTCTGGCGAGCGACGCGCCCGTGGCTTTGCAGCTGGGGAGGGGGCGGTGCTGCCAAACAACCTCCCTCTCCCTCTCCTGGGACAGGAAGTACCACACACACCTACTACAGTTCGACGGGGAGGGTGGCTGGAAGTTCGAGAAGCTGGACTCGGCCGCCCGCCTGAGCCTGACCGAGGAGAAGCAGCGGCTTGAGCAGCAGCTGGCGGGCATCCCCAAGATGCAGCGGCGCCTCCAGGAGCTCTGCGAGATCCTGGGCCAAGGCCCTGGAGTCCTCCAGGCCGCTGCCACCTGACACACGGCCCTGGCTCTTAGCCCTTGGCCCACGCCCCACACCAAGCCCTCGGATCACGTGAAGGAAACGGAGCGCCTGCCCACCAAGCCTTCCCCGCCACCGCCCCGCTGCAGGCCCACCCTGCATGCTTTGCCGTCCTCCCAGGCCTCCCAGAGGACAGCCAGCGAAACCCGTGCCCACTTCCCAGCCCCACCAGACTGGGACCTGGGCAAGTAGAAGGGGAGAGGGGCCAGAGGCGCGGCCCCGCTCACAGCGCCAGCCTGTGCCCAGGAGCCTTGGTGTTTGCGGAGCAGCGCCTCCTAAGTCTGGAGTCCCCCCATTCCCTCCTCTGCGGTCCCTTGGAGACATCACAGACGGTCCATCTCTCTATTGCCATCATCCCAGTGGCCCGCCAAGGCTCCCGTCCCCCGGAACACCCTCACTGCCATAAAGACGGCCAAGTGGGCCCCGCGATGAGGCAGGGCCCGTCATCTGTGCCCCTTCTCCCCACCAGTCATCCCAAAGAGCCTTCGGGAGAAAGAATTGCACAATGTTTCCTACCGAGCAATGACAAGAATGTAGTCCCTGTCCGCCTCCGTCCCCAGCCCTCCCTCCTTCAAGCTAATTTATTGGATTCCCCTTTGCAGCCCTCTGTATCGTCAACATGAGCACCCTGCTAGCGGGAGAGGTGGCCTGGGCCGCCAGCCAGCCCGCTACCCCACCAGCCTACACTGCCAACCGCCAGGGCGTGGGTGGGGGCGGGGACGCTGGGGCTGCCAGTTCAGTGCCAAAGAGGGGTCAGTGGGGAAGCTGTCTCTGCAAAGACTGCCCCCACCCGAGGGGGAGACCCCGCCACCGCGCCGCCGTGTGCCTTTCGGGTCGGGGAACCTCCCTCAGTTCCTCAGTAAAAACCTCCTGTGGAAAGTGCAGTCCTGCCTCCCAGCGTCTTTGTCCGTCGAGGCTTGGGGGAGAGGCGGGACGGGCAGCAGTGGCCTGCGTCGGGGGGAGGAGCCTTGATCCCACCCCCAGGCGAAGATGCTGCCCTGCGCGTCCTCCGGCAGACACAGCCGTGGGCAGGCGGCATCAGCAACATCTCTCGGAAAGGATGGCTGAGCCGGAAGGGGACTCTGGACCCAGCCCGACCTTGTGCCAGGGTGGAGAGGAGAGGACCGAGGTCCAGTCCACCCGTGACGAGCTCCAAGAGAGATGCTGAGAGAAAACCAGTGAGCTGCCAAATGGGCTGGCAGGGTACACGGAGGAGGAAGAGTCCCGAGCCAGCCAGGCAAGGAGCAGTGGGGACACAGTGCTTCCAGACCTCCTAGGAGGGGGAACGCTTGTGCCTAGGCCCAGGGGTAAATCAGGAGCAAGATGCAGGGGGCAGGGAGGGGCCTCACTTCCAGAGCCTGGCCTTCAGAAGCAGCGAGAAGCCACTGAAGGGTTTTCAGCAGGATGGAAACAACATGGGATTCATGCTTAAAGGAGGCTGCGTGGAGGGTTGCTTGGAGGGAGGCACGAGCACTGCGCTTGGCTCACACACTGCTGCTGGGACAGAGGTGGGGCAGCCATCGTGGGGAGCAGTGTGGCAGGTCCTGGAAAGCTAGGCAGAGTTCCCGTGTGACCCAGCACTTCCACTCGGAGATGTGGACCCAAGAGAATGGAAAATAGATGTTCAATCAAAACCTTATACGTGGGGCTTCCCTGGTGGCGCAGTGGTTAAGAATCCGCCTGCCAATGCAGGGGACACGGGTTCGAGCCCTGGTCCGGGAAGATCCCACATGCCACGAAGCAACTAAGCCCGTGCGCCACAACCACTGAGCCTACGCTCTAGGGCCCACGAGCCACAACCACTGAGCCCGCGTGCCACAACCAATGAAGCCCACGCGCCTAGAGCCCGTGCTCTGCAACAAGAGAAGCCACCGCAATGAGAAGCCTGTGCACCACGACGAAGAGTAGCCCCCACTTGCCGTAACTAGAGAAAGCCCGCGCGCAGCAACGAAGACCCAATGCAGCCAAAAATAATAGATAAATAATTTTTTTTTAAAAAACCTCATACATGAACATTATTAACAGTACTATTGATGGTAACCCAAAGTGGAAACTACTCGAATGTCCATCAACAGATGAATGGACAAGGAAAATGTGGTCTGTCCGTACAATGGAGTATTATTCAGCTTGACAAAGAAAGCAGACCAGTGGGTACCAGGGGCTGGATAGTGACTGCTGAATGGGGTCAAGGTTTCCTTTTGGGGTAATGAGAATGTTCTGGAACTACAGAGGTGATGGTGGCACAATACTGTCAGTATGCTAACTACCAACAAACTGTGCACTTTAAAAGGGTTAATTTTGTGTTATGTGAATTTCGCCTCAAAAAATAGATAATAGGTGATGGATACATTGATCATAAAGAGGTAGAAGTGATCGATGATTGATAGATAATAAAGAGAGATGATAGACTGGTGATGATGATAGATAGATGGATGGATGGATCACAGGTAAAGAGATAGACATAGACGAAGGAGCACACCGCTTGACGCAACCCAGGCCAGACGTGCTGAGGCCTGAAATCCCAGATGCACTAGAGAGAATAGAAGAAAGTCATGCGGAGGGTACCTCAGACTCTGGGGGAGGGGACGGGTGGAGTGAGAGTCAAGGTGACCCCTGGGTTCTGGCTTGGGTGGCCGGTTGGGCGATGGCATCCATTGCGGAAGAAGGGACAGGTCGGGGAGAAGGTGCTGCCTGATTAGTGCTTGCTGGGCCCAGGCCCTTGGCCCCAGCGGAAATGATGAGTAAGCGCTAGGAGGGTGTGGCTGGCTGAGAGCTCCAGACTGGGGGTGGTCCGAGGGTGCATTGGCCAGCAGAGAGGCAGCTGGTGGTTGAAGAGACGCATGGACGCGAGGTGCTTGGTCTCTCATCTGGGGGACAGGAGATAGACGGCGTTTTCTGAGTTTTCTTTTTTTAATTTATTTTTGGCTGTGTTGGGTCTTCGTTGCTGCGCACAGGCTTTCTCTAGTTGCGGCGAGTGGGGGCTACTCTTCGTTACGATGTGCAGGCTTCTCATTGCGGTGGCTTCTCTTGTTGTGGAGCACGGGCTCTAGGCATGTGGGCTCAGTAGTTGTAGCACTCAGGCTCAGTAGTCGTGGCTCACAGGCTGTAGAGCACAGGCTCAGTAGTTGTGGCGCACGGGCTTAGTTGCTCCGCGGCATGTGGGATCTTCCCGGACCAGGGCTCGAACCCGTGTCCCCTGCATTGGCAGGCGATTCTTAAGCACTGCACCACCAGGGAAGTCCCTTAGCTGAGTTTTGAGGTTAGGATTTGTTCCTGATCCAGGACAAGTGGCAATTTGGAGGGTTAGGAGGTGTTCCTCCATCTCTTCCCAAGATTGTGCAAGCCGTCCCTACCTGATAATAAATCCTTTTTTTTCTCAACTTACAAAGCTAGAATGGTTCTGTGGTCTGCCACCAAACCCTAATTGATACAAATGGAAACAGACATACCCAGCGAATACCATTCAAAAGGGAGTTAGTGGAGAGAAATTAACATCAGACAAAGTACACCTCACGGCACAAATCATTATTAGGAATAAAAGGGGTTGCTGCCCAATGATTAAAGAAATAATCCATTCAGAAGCATTAACCATTCTGAATGTGTGTGTAGCTGCCTAATGACAGAGCCTCAAATGTACATCAAACAAAAAAGTAGCAGTGGGCTTCCCTGGTGGCGCAGTGGTTGAGAGTCCGCCTGCCGATGCAGGGGACGCGGGTTCGTGCCCCGGTCCGGGAAGATCCCACATGCCGCGGAGCGGCTGGGGCCGTGAGCCATGGCCGCTGAGCCTGCGCGTCCGGAGCCTGTGCTCCACAATGGGAGAGGCCACAACAGTGAGAGGCCCGCGTACCACAGAAAAAAAAAAAAAAAAAAAGTAGCAGTAAAAGGAAAAATTAATAAATTAGTAAATTCACCACAGTAAATCACACTACCTCTCACTCCAATAGGTAGCTCAAGCAGACAAAAATAGGAAGAATATAGCACAAACTGAACACACTTGATTAACAGACATCCCAAAACTAGAGACTACACACTTCAAGTTCACCTTGAACACTTAATAAAACCCACATGTTCGCAGCCACAAAACAAATCTCAGCAAATGCTAGAAGAATGGGTATCATACAGATCGTGTTCTCAAACTGCAATAGAATAAAATCATAAATGATAATAAAGCTAAAATTAAGTCCTCCCATATGTTTGAAAATTTAAATCTACAAATTTAAATTTAAAAATACACTTCCCAATAACTGATTGGTCCAAGAAGAAATATAATGAAAATCTAAAAAAATGTTAGAACTGAACAACAATGAAAACGCGACATTTGAAAACGTGTGGAGTGTAGCTCAAGCAGTACTTAAGAGTAAATGTATAGCCTTAAAAAAGTAAGCTGAGCCCCAACCCAGGAAGTTAGAAAAACCACAGTAGAATAAACCCAAAGAAAGTAGAAGGAAGGAAATCACAAAGCCAGCAGAAATTAATGAAATAGAAAAAACAAAGATCAAGAAAACCAAAAGTTGATTCTTTGAAATTAGTAAAATAGACACAAGGCTCTGGCAAGAATGAAAGGAGAGGAAAAGAGGGGTAAAACCATGGATACCATAGCCCTTTCCAACGTAATGAGAGACTCTGGCTTAAGCATGGGAGCTTGGACACCTGTGCAAGAGGCTGTTAGATCACATATATTTCAATTATATATATATATCAGCTTTATATATATGAAGCTGCTAGATGCTCACATCTTTACCCCACCTCATGCAGAAGACCAGACTTTATTCCCTGGCAAGTTAGAACAGAGGGTCTTTGGAAATGCAGATTAAAGCCACAGTGATATATCTTTTTATTCCCATCCACTGACTGATAGAAATGAAAAAGTCAGACAATAGTAAGTGTCGGCATTGATATGGAGTAGCAGCCACTCTGGAAAACAATTTGGTGTTATCTAGGAGAATTAAAGATGTACATATTTATGGCCTAACAAGGTCACTCTTGGGCACACCCTAGAGAATGTCCTTCACAAATACCCCAGATTACACGTACAGGTCGTTCACAGGCAGCATTGTTTATAATAAGCAAAAGCCAGAAAAAACCCAGGTGTCCATTAACAGGTGAATAAACAAACTATGTTGCAGTCATATGATGGAAAACCATTCAGCAAATGTAATATGGAACTAAAGCAACAGGCTACAGAAAAATACATCCAGTATGATTCCATTTATATAAATTCTAAAAATATAAAATATATTGTTTAGAGATGATGCATATATGGGACAAGTAAGAAAAGTAAGGAAAGGCTAGTGGTTGCTTATGTCAAGGGAGGAACAGGGTATATGGGGGCTTCAGAGTCATTGGGAATATTGTCTTCTGGTTGACAGTAGGGACACGTGTAGCAACAAAGGATACAACAAACAGAGTAAAAAGGCCTCCTACAGAACGGGAGAAAATATAAGTCACATATCTGATAAAGGGTTAATACCCAGAATATACAAAGAACTCCTACAACTCAACAACAACAAATCCAATTACCTGATTTAAAACTGTGCAAAGGGACTTCTCTGGTGGCACAGTGGTTAAGAATCCGCCTGCCAATGCAGGGGACACAGGTTCGATCTTCCCTGGTCTGGGAAGATCCCACGTGCCGTGGAGCAAAGAAGCCCATGCGCCACAACTACTGAGCCTGCGCTCTAGAGCCCACGAGCCACAACTACTGAACCCGCGTGCTACAATTACTGAAGCCCGCAAGCCTGGAGCCCATGCTCCGCAACAAGAGAAGCCACCACAATGAGAAGCCCACGCACCGCAACGAAGAGTAGCCCCCGCTCGCCGCAACTAGAGAAAGCCTGTGCGTGGCAACGAAGACCCAACGCAGCCAAAGGTAAGATAAATTAATTTAAAAAAAAGATTTAAAAAATGTGCAAAGGCCTTGAATAGACATTACCCCGAAGATGATATACAAGTGGCCAACAAGCATATGAAAACATGCTCAACATCACTAATCATCAAGAAATGTAAATCAAAACCACAATAAATTACCTGACACCCATTAGAATGGTTACTATTTTTTTAAAAAACCCAAAAATACCCAGAAAACATCAAATAGTGTCAAGAATGTGGAGAAATTAGAAGTCTTGTGCACTGTTGGTGGGATTGTAAAATGGTGCAACTGCCATAGAAAATGGTGAGGAAGTTCCTCAGAAAATTAAGTATAGAACTACCATGCGATCCAGCAATCCCACTTCTGAGTATGTATCTAAAAGAATCGAAAGCAGAGCTATTTACACATCCATGTTCATGGCAGCACCATTCGCGACAGTCAAGAGGTAGAAGCAACCTCAGTGTCCATTGACTGATGAAAGGATGACCAAAATGTGGTCTATACACAAAATGGAATATTATTCCTCCTTCAGAGGAAGGAAATCCTGCCAGATGCTACAAGATGGGTGACCCTTGATGACATTATGTTATGTGAAATAAGTCAGTCACAAAAGACGAATATTGCATGATTCCACCTATGTGAGGTCCCTAGAATAGCCAAATTTATAGACACAGAAAGTAGAAGGGTGGGTGCCAGGGGCTGGGGAAAAGCAGAGTTGCTTAATGGATATAGCATTTCAGTTTTGCAAGATGAAAAAGTTCTGGAGATCCGTTTCACAACAATGTGAGTGTACCTAGCACTGCTTAACTGTACACTTAAAAATGGTTAAGATGGTAAACTTTGTGTTATGTATTTTTGACCACAATAAAAAAAATTGACTCAAGAAGAAACAGAAAACCTGAACAGTCCCATAATTACTAAAGAAATCGGCAATGTAATTTAAAATGTATGGATAGAGGGTCTGGTGGCTGCAAAAACAAGGAAGGCCTAGATAGTTTTACAGATGTATTCCATCAAGCCTTTAAGGAACTGATAACCCTCGTCTTAGATAAATCGTTCCAGGGAACAGAAAAAGAGGACATGCTCCAAAAACAACAACAAAACCAATCCAGCCAATACACCACAACAAAGTTGAGTTTAGCCCAGAAAATGCAAGGGTGGTTTAACATTAGATAATCAATTAACACAACTGAACACATTAACTGATGAGAGGAGGAACATTCTGTCATCAACTCAGTGCTTTTTCTGAATGCATTTGATAAAATTCAACATATAGCAAACTAGGACTGGAAGGGACCTGGCTTAATCTCATAAAGGTGTCTGTAAACACCCTCTGCAAACATCTTAATTAATGATGAAACCTTAAGAATATTCTCTTTGCTTCCATTCAACCTTGTACTGTCCAGGGAAGTAAAGTGAGAAAAAGAAACTGTAGTTAAAAGGACTGGAAAAGAAGAAACAAAACAGTCATTCCTCCCAGATGGCATGACTGTGTAAGTAGAAAACCAAAAAGAATCCACAGGGGACTTCCCTGGTGGCACAGTGGATAAGACTGTGAACTCCCAGTGCAGGGGGCCTGGGTTTGATCCCTGGTCAGGGAACCATATCCCACACGCATGCCGCAACTAAGAGCTCACGTGCCGCAACTAAGGAGCTGGCAAGCCGCAACTAAGGAGCCCGCCTGCCACAACTGACACCCAGCGCAACCAAATAAATAAATAAATTTTTTTAAAAAGTCACCTTCCTTGGAAAAACATAAAAAGAATCCACAAAAAGAATCCACAAAGAATTATTAGCCCTAATACAAGCATTTATGAGGTTGCTTGAGACAAAATGCATACGCCAAAGTCAATTCTGTTTCCTTTGTTGTACACCGGAAACTAACACAATGTTGTAAATCAACTGTACTTCAATTTTTTAAAAAGTCAGTTGTGTTTCTATGTACCAGCAGCACAATCAGAAAGTGAATTAAGAAGAAGATAGCATTTATAATGCCATAAAAAAGCAAGTCCTGGGACTTCCCTGGTGGTCCAGTGGCTAAGACTCTGCACTCCCAATGCAGGGGGCCTGGGTTCGATCCCTGGTCAGGGAACTAGATCCCTCATGCCGCTTCTAAAAGATCCCCCATGCCACAACAAAGATCCCTCACGCGGCAACTAAGACCCGACGCAGCCAAACAAATAATAAATAAGTAAATATTTTTTAAAAAGCAAGTCCCTAGTGACAGCTCTACCAAACACGTGATGTTCAAGTCCTTAGGGGAAAATGTACTGAAAGGATCTTAATAACTAGAGAGAGATGCTATGCTCAGAGATGGGGAAATGATATTTTAGAGATGACTAGTCTTCAAAGGGATTCAAAATTCAACAAAATCTCCATTTACCTCTTCAAAAAAATCCCAACGGTGTTTCCTGGAACTTGACAAGCTGTTTTTGAAACTTCTAAGGAAAACTAAAGGGCCTAGAATAGGTGGCAGAATTTTGAAAGATGATGACCCCCTCCCGGTATCAAGGCTTGCTTTTAAAGCTGTAGTAAGTAAAGCAGGGATAGACAGGGAACTACGTTCAACATCCTGCCATAAACCATAACGGAAAAGAATATAAAAAAGAATCTATATATGTGTATAACTGAGTCACTTTTCTGAACAGCAGAAATTAACACAACATTGTAAATCAACTATACTTCAATTAAAACATTAAAATAAAAAATAAGACGAGGGGACTTCCCTGGTGGCACAGTGGTTAAGAATCCACCTGCCAACGCAGGGGACACGGGTTTGAGCCCTGGTCCAGGAAGATCCCACAGGCCGCGGAGCAACTAAGCCCGCACGCCGCAACTACTGAGCCTGCGCTCTAGAGCCCGCAAGCCACAACTACTGAGCCCGCGTGCTACAACTACTGAAGCCCACGCGCCTACGGCCCGTGCTCCGCAACAAGAGAAGCCATCACAATGAGAAGCCCGCGCACCGCAACGAAGAGCAGCCCCCGCTCGCCGCAACCAGAGAAAAGCCCACGCGCAGCAATGAAGACCCAACGCAGCCAAAACGAAGTCCAGCAAGGCATCACCATTTCACACCCATTGTATTGACCGAAAGTACGAAACACAAAGTAAAAGTACTAAGTCCAAGTACTGGTGAAGATGAGGAGAAACAGAAATAAATGTCTATACAGTGGCAGTGGGAGTGTCGTGTGGGCCACCAGCTTGGAAAGCGATTCCTCCACCCCTGGCAAACTCGGAGCGCACGTGCCCTATGACCCGGCGAGTCCCCTTCCGGCATCTAGAGAACCCCGCCCTCAGCAAGGCCGCCTCCCCACCCCTCGCAGGGATACTGACGGAAGGATCCCATGCAGCTGGACGAATGGGCCATCCACATGGATCGGCACAGATACATCTCCAAAGGCCAGCTGCGAGGGGAAGGAGCCATTGGCAGAAGGAAAACAACACGATTCCCTTTGTGTAAGATGTTAAAACTCACAAAGCTTGCAAAGGTCCTTCACCGTTGCCACTGACTTCAGACTAGGGGCTGCCTGTCTTCTGCCTGGGACCGGTGCACACGGCCCTTGCAGGCCATACACATACATACTTATTAAAAATTGTGTTGCCTGGAGACAGATTTATTTTCTTCTGTGGAAAGGTAGGACAAATGTTCCCAGCGCTGGGACTGAAGGCGTCTGTCTTTCCCGAAGCCACCAAGGACACGTGTGTGCTGGGGTGGAGGCTGAGAAGGGACACGGTGGAGGGGAGGGGCCCAGCTGGCCATGGGGGGGGCAGTCCTTCCAGTCTTAGTGTTCAGAGACCCTCCCCCATCACTCTCCCGACAGCCTGCCTCTCCCGGAGCTTCCTGGCCCCTTCTTCGGCATTTGGCCTTCCCCCTTGGGGGAGGGGGGTGTAGCCCTCCGGATCTGCTAGGCCTTCAGGTTCTGGGTCGCTCGCCTCCCCTGACGCCCCTCGTCTCCCAGTTCCCTCTTGTGACTCCCACCCACCCCCAGTGCTCTTCACCCCGAGCCAAGCTTCTTACGCTAAGACCCCACCAGCTCCATTGGCCACCTCCTCCTGCCTTGTGGGCCCCTCAGTCCTCCCCTCCACTGGCACCCGTGCTCCATAGGGAGTGATGCCCCAGCAGAAAGAGCCCAGAGATCTCCTGGATCCTTCTGCGTTCGCCGCCTACACCCTGTCCACCGCCACGTCTCCTGGGTCCTGCTCCCCCTCTCCACACCTACAGCCCCCCCTGACCCAGGTTTCCCCCATGCTCTCCACCCCTGGGCCACCAGCTTGCGCTTGTTCAAATGCAAAGCCGTTTGCCAGCCCTCCGCAGCCTCGAAGCTCACCTCGACCAACTTGTGCTCCAGGTAGGAGAAAATGCCCTGTGGGCGTGTCACCTGCAGGCTTGGCCTCGGCCAGTCCCCATCTCCCTTCCTGCCCAATGCCTGCTGCCCTTCATGGTTCAGGGCCTCGTGCCTGATGGTTAAGGGCAGGGACCCGCGGTTGACTCTTAGCCTTACCACTTACTAGCCCTGTGACTTTGTGCAAGTTTCCTAACCTTGCGAGCCTCAGTCTCCCCACCCGTGAACCAGGGGAAATAACTGCACCCGCTCTGGGGTCATTGGAAGGACTGAATGAGTTCACGTCCACAGAACACTTAGACCAGCCCTGGTGCATTGGAGGATGACAGTAGGAGTAGCACGGTGTGGTTCAAGGTCAGCTTAAACTTCACTTCCTCTGTGATGCTCTCCATGATGCCCTGAGCGGCCCTAGACTTGACTCCCCCTCCTTGGTGACCCACAGTGCCCTCTACAAATGGCTGTCCTGGCAGTGGGGTCTCATCTGTTGGCAAGTAGTTCTGCCCCTGAGACCCGGGAGACTCTTGGGGCAGGTGGCTGTGGGCTTTGTCTCTGAACGGTGCCAGTGCCAGGGCCAAGTCTGGCGCTCAGTCAGGGCACTTCATGGAAGGCTATGGAATGCCCGCCTGCCCCCACCTCCCCATGGGAGGGCACCGCCCCCTCTCACCTCCTCCGGGCAGGTGCGCGGCCGGCCCTCTGCCATGCCCACCGAGGCCGGCAGAGGGCAGCAGTGCCCTGCCCTGCGCCGTCGGGCAAAGGGGTGGGCGCGGAGGGGCTGGGCTTCCTGGGGCACCCAGGACAACTCGGGCTGGGAGCCATTGCATTGTGGGGAGGGAGACTGGGGCTCCTCCGGGACGCACTCCTGGCACCGCCAGCTGCTCCTCGGCCCGGCCGGCGGCCCGCTCAGGTAGGCAGGAGCCGGGGCTGGCTAGGGCGCGGGGTGCAGGGGCCGCCGCGTCGGGGTGGGGGGCGCCGCCTGGGAGCCAGGAGAAGCCAGGGGTCCACAGGCCGACTAGCCCGAATCAGGCGAAAGCGCTTAGGTGCCAGACCAAGTCCTGCGACGACACCTCCTGATGCCTAGGGGCACGGATCCCCCCAGTCCTGGCCAATGGGTGGCCCTGGCGCTGGGAGGTAGGGCTGCGGCTGCTGCCCCCAAATGTGAGAGCTGGCGCCTCTGGCCACGGGGCAGGGCACGGGGTAGGGAAGCGGCCCGCCTGGCTCCCCGCTCCTACAGCCACCCAACTGGCCCAGCCAGGTGGCAGCGAGCCCTGTGGCTGTCACCTCACCCTGGAGCCTGCCTGCTGCTACCGCACCCTGTGGAGGAAACGGGGAGACTGACTCAAGCACACCTGTTCCCGCACCTCGGGTCACGGCCTGAGCCCTGCCGCCTGGTTTGCGGACGGTGCCCTCTGAGGGAGGCAGAGGAGCCGGCTGCCGGCTGCCACTCCCTTCCCCACCCCACACGTGAAGGGGGAGATCCAGACCCATCCTGGGATGGTATTTCCCCGAGCGAGCGGGAGGGGGACAGCCTGCGACCAGTTGCCAAGTCTGAAGCTAAGGGCTGGGTGGGCTAAGGGCTGGGCTCCCACCCCCTCCTGTGCATCCTCTATGCCTCAGCTCCCTCCAGAAGCATCCTCCGCTGGCACCAGACTGTACCTGGCACGACTTTGCCAGTCCCTGGGGGTGGGGGGGCGTGAGGGGAGAAGGTCTCCCAGGCGGGCTGCCTTGGCCAGTCTCTCCCCTGCCCCCCGCCTGGACAAACGCAGGCATTGAGGGTCAGGACTCCCCTCCAGCCAGGCGCCAAGGCTACTGAGGGTGAGGCCTGCTATGCAGGGGCGCAGGGCCCTGGCCCTCGCAGGGGGGCTCCGTGGCCCACTCTGCACCCTTCACAGGGACCCCGGGGGGACACGGGGAGGAGCATGCTGGCTGGCACGGGGTGGGAGTGGGGGACTGGCTGTGTGGGTCTCATTTTTCTGGCTGAAGGAAACCCTGTCCCTTTGTCCCCAGATCCCAGGGGGTGTCTCTCTGGGGGTGGAGAGTGGCAGGGAGCCCCCTGGTCAGAACAGCCTGGATGGGGATAGGAACACCAGATAGCGGGTCCCTGGCCTGGGCCTCTGGACAGAGGGGACATTGTTGGCGTGGAGGCAGGGCTGCCTTGGCCCGGCCACTATTGACAAAGCTGCCAGCTGTGGTGGAGCCCGGCTGCCAGGCCTCGGCCCCCCTGGCCTCCCTCCTCCCCCGGGGTTGAGTGTGAATGGAACCAAGCCTTGCCTGTCTCCCTCCTCCTCAGGACGATGCCCCCCACAGCCATCCTGTGCCCGTCACCACTGCCCCGGGAGACGCCTCTGCTGCTGCCCTTCGCTGCGGTAAGTGCCTGAGTCCTGCGTCCCCAGAGACCCCCCTCTGGGGCAGGGAAGGCAGGTGAGGAGCGCGGAGGAGCCTGGAGCCTGGGCTCCCACGCGCTGCGCCTCCAGCTGTGGGCCGTCTGCCCCTCACCCGCCGCAGACACTGCCACCGATACCAGGGTCCAGAGGAAACGGCCCTGTCCCCAGGCCAGGCCTGACCTTCCTGTCTGTATTCCCAAGATAAGGGCCCAGGGGCGTCCTCGGAGCTCTCCCCACAGCTGGCACGCCCACGGGGGCCGGAGCTGGCAGGCTGCTGAATGACAGTGGGCCCACTCCTGGCTGGCACGCGCCCACACACCCAGCTGTGCGGGACCTTGGCTCAACTCAGGACCTGGCTTCTACCCCATCCTTGTGGCTCTGTGCCGGGGTCAGGAGGAGAGAGGCGTGAGGGGCCATCACGGCCCAGGGATTCGTGGCGCGTGTCACCTGGGCACTGCAGGAGGCTGCTGGGCAGCGGGTGCTAAGGCCCCTGGCCGGGAGGTGAGCTGGAAGGCGCAGCAGAACCCAGGATCGGAGCCTCCTCTGGAGGCTAGGGCCCTGCCCTTCCCTCAGGGCTCAGCCTTGGGCCCCAAATGGGTGGGGAAGGGAGTCCATGCCCAGCTTCTGGCTAGGACTTTCTTTCAAGCTCTCCTCTCCCCTCCCCTCCCTCCCTCTCTGGCTGTCCTCTTCTCACTCCACCCGCCCCCCCCACATTAACCCTCCCCGTGCCAGTCCCGGTGGACCCTGGCTGCCGGGGCTGATGGGGCAAGGGACAGGCCTCCCCCAACCCCCTGCACCCTGGGTTGTCTCTTGGTGCCCCCCAACTGCCCCATCCCCGCTCTGAGCACCCCCAGCTCAGTCTGGGGCCCTCCCAGCCCTCTGTTCTCCTCTGCCTCGGCCCTGGCCACCGGCCCCTTGCTTTCTCTGGGGCAGGCAGCGGGGTGTCTGGCTCTCTCCTCTCTTCCGCTGGCTTCCCAGGGCAGCTTTCCTCTCCCACCCTCGCTGGCCCTCAGGCCCTGGTCTCCGGGCTCCTGTCCCCTTTCCCCTCGCCCTCCACCGTCCTCCGCCGCCGCCGCCCGGGGAAAGGCGCTCCCCACCCTCCACGCTGCTCTCCTTTCTGTGGTCTCTCCTCTCTCTGCCACTCAGTCCTGTTGGTGTTCCTGTGGCTTTTCAGGATCTGCCCCCTTCCACAATCTAGATGCATCTAAAGTAGACGAAGGAAATTCCTCGCGCATGCGTGCACCCCGCCCCCACCTCCTGGGGACTCTCCGTGTCCACCCCCACCCCACCCCCCGTCCCTGTCTCCCTCTGACTCTTTCCCTCTCCGCTTCCCCTGCTGCCCCCTGCCCCCGCTTTCTGCTGCTGTCTCTGCCTCTCCGTCCTTCTGTCTCTGTCTCTCCTGGATTCTCCTTTTCCTCCTGCCCCCTCATCCTCCATTCCCACAGCCGCCCTGACTCATGCCTTCCTGCCTGGCCTCCCCCAGGGCCCCGCGATGGCGCCCCGGCCTCCACTGGGCGCCTGCCTGCTGCTCGTGCTGCCACTGCTGTGCCCACCGCTCACCCCGACGTGGGCACACCGCTTCCCAGCGCCCAATACCACCCTCAACCGCTTGGCGCTGGCCCCAGGCCGGGGCGCGCTCTACGTGGGCGCGGTGAACCGCCTTTTCCAGCTCAGCCCCGCGCTGCGGCTCGAGTCGGTGGCCGTCACAGGCCCGGTCCTCGACAGCCCCGACTGCGTGCCCTTCCGGGAGCCGGCCGAGTGCCCGCAGGCCCGGCTCACCGACAACGCCAATCAGCTGCTGCTGGTGAGCGGCCGGGCCCGGGAGCTGGTGGCCTGCGGGCAGGTGCGGCAGGGAGTGTGTGAGAAGCGGCGCCTCGAGGATGTGGCGCAGCTGCTGTACCGGGCCGAGGACCCCGGCGACGGGCAGTTCGTGGCTGCCAATGCCGTGGGCGTGGCTACGGTGGGCCTGGTGGTGCCCGGGCCAGGCCAGGACCTCCTGCTGGTGGCCAGGGGCCTGGCGGGCAAGCTGTCGGGCGGGGTGCCACCCCTGACCGTGCGCCAGCTGGCTGGGCCACAGCCCTTCTCCAGCGAGGGCCTGGGCCGCTTGGTGGTGGGCGACCTCTCCGACTACAACAACAGCTACGTGGCGGCCCTCGCTGACGCTCGCTCGGCCTACTTCGTCTTCCGCCGCCGTGGGGCCCGGGCACAGGCCGAGTACCGCTCCTACGTGGCTCGGGTCTGCCTGGGGGATGCCAACCTCTACTCCTACGTGGAGGTGCCCCTCACCTGCCGGGGCCACGGCCTCATCCAGGCCGCCTCCCTCGCCCCAGGCGCCTTACTGGGAGCGTTTGCTGCCGGCCCGAGGGGGGCGCAGGCGGCCCTGTGCGCCTTTCCCCTGGCCGACCTGGACGCGACCATGGAGCGGGCCCGGCGCCTTTGCTACACCACGGGCGGCCGGGGCCCCGGCGGCACGGAGGAAGCCACCGTGGAGTACGGCGTCACATCGCGCTGCGTCACCCTGCCGCCCGTGAGTGGCTGGGCCCGGGCCTCACCCCTGCCCTCTCACCTGAGGCTTTCCGCACCGCCACCTGGCAGCGGCTCCCGCCTCTCCCGCGGCCTCGTGTTGCCCGGCCTGCCACCCCGGCCCTGTCCCTCTGTGGACCTGCAGCATCTCTCTGACCAGGGCCGGGGCTGCCACACGTAGTCCTGGCCGAGGGCAGCTGGACGCTCTCATGTGACAATCGCCTGTGACCTCTGCTTTAGAGGATGTCAAGGAGGGGCCCGCTTGTCTGAGTCTCCTTGGCCAGTCTCTCCCTCTCTGCAGTGCAACCTTGAGCCCTTCTCGCCTGCTGCCTTGCCATCCTGGGCTGACTGCAGATCTGGGCCCAGGGAAGGTACCTCGTGCCTCTTCCAGGAATTGAATCCCCCCTCTCCGCCCCTGCAGGACTCCCCCGAGTCATACCCCTGTGGCGACGAACACACCCCGAGCCCCATTGCGGGCCGCCAGCCCCTGGAGGCGGGGCCTCTGCTGCAGCTCAGAAACTCCATCAGCGCAGTCGCAGCCCTCCAGGCAGACGGACACACGATAGCGTTCCTGGGGGACGTCCAGGGCCAGCTGCATAAAGTAAGGGCCTGATGAAGGCAGGGCGGGCCTCGGCCAGACCCCCGGTCCCAGCCTCAATGCTGCCAGGCCGGGCCCGGCCTCAGTGGCCTGACTGGAGGCGCTCCTGCCCTGTGGTGGCTCACAGGAGCCCCGTGAGCCGCGGGTTCCTTCCACACCTCTCGGCCTGTACCCTGCTGGCAGGTCGGAAAGCCAGGCCACACACTGAGGTCTGCTTCCCAGATGTGTGGCTCAGGACGCCTCCCAGGCGGCCCCCACTTCTCCGGCCGATAAGAGGAGACTCTTGCCTTTTCATGACCTGCTTGTCTCTCCACAACTGCCCTTCCTCCCCTGGCACCCAAGGGCCCCACCCAGGGTGGCTCTGCCCCCCTAGCTGGGTGAGGCTGAAGGGGGAGGCGACATGGGCAGGCTGGATGCCCGTGGGCCTGCCCCACCCTCCACGGCACAGCCTGGCCGCCCTGGGCCGGCAAGAAGGGGAGACAGCTCTGTGGGCCGGGATGCTCCCCGGGAACCCCAGCCGGGACAGCACCTCCTACGAACGGTTAGCCTGCGGCCATCTTGAGAGCGGGCCTTGGCTCGGCGGGCTGGCCCAGCCCTGCCCTTGTCATCCCCCCAGGTCTTCCTCAATGGCACCCGAGGCCAGGTGTACCACTCACAACAAGTGGGGCCCCTGGGCTCGGCCATCAGCCCCGACCTGCTGGTGGACAGCAGCGGCAGCCACCTCTACGTGCTGACTTCCCAGCAGGTGAGGGCTGTCCCGGGGGTGGGGGGTGAGCACACGAGGCCCGAGGCCCCGCAGCCACCACCTCCGTACCCTGCCGCCTGTCCAGGTGGACCGCTTACCCGTGGCAGCCTGCCCCCAGTTCCCCGACTGCAGCAGCTGCCTCCAGGCCCGGGACCCCCTGTGCGGCTGGTGCGTCCTGCAGGGCAGGTGAGTGGGGGCCGCTCCCGGAGCACTTCTAGGTGGGCCAGGAGGCCGGGTCGTGTCCCCGAGGTGGGATGCAGGGCCGTCGCTGAGTTCCCCCATCCTGCCCTGCGTGCCCAACCGAGAATCTGGTGGGCATCTCCTTCCCCCCACTGCCCAGCCTGTCCACTTCTCCTCCCCCCAGCCCCTTCTGGGCCAGGCCTCCGTCACCTCTCTCAGGTGTCCCCTGGCCCACTCCAGCTCCTCTCCAGCCCACGCTCCTCACAGCAGCCTCAGGAATCCCTCACGGCAACCCTAAGTCAGGTTCACGTGCTCATGCACTTGGCCCCTTCCTCTCTGAGCAGAGTCCCTTTCACCCCCACTGCTTGCTGCGCTCCAGCTGGGCTGTCCTCCCAAGCCCCTTGCCGCAAATCACCCAGGGAGCCTGAGTCCCACACAGGGACCCAACGGGCCCCTGCCCCACAGGTGTACCCGCAAGGGCCAATGCGGGCGGGCAGCCCAGCCCAACCAGTGGCTATGGAGCTACGAGGACGGCCGCTGCCTGCACATCCAGAGCCTGCTGCCGGCCCACCATCCCCGCCAGGAGCAGGGCCAGGTCAGATGCCTGCCGCCGCCTGCCGCCACCTGCCGGGGCGGGGGCTGCCCCGTCTTCCTCCTCTCCCGCTGCCTCCGCTCCCAGCCCTCCCTCTCCCTCGGCGAGCTGTGCTTTCCTCGCATGCGTCGCAGGTCACCTTGTCTGTGCCCCGGCTGCCCACCCTCACCGTGGACGAATACTTCCACTGTGCCTTTGGGAACTATGACAGCTTGGCTCACGTGGAAGGGACCCACGTGGCCTGCGTCACCCCTCCCCAAGACCAGCTGCCGCATAACCCTCCAGGCACAGGTGAGGGGCCCCCGGGGCGAGGGGCAAGGGGGGAGCCGGAGGGGCAGGAGCCACATGGCCGCCCCTGCCACCACCATATGCCCCCCAGAGCACATCACCTTGCCCCTGGCCCTGATGTTCGAGGACGTGGTCGTGGCTACCGCCAACTTCTCCTTCTACGACTGCGGTGCCGTGCAGGCCTTGGACGCGGCTGCCCCGTGAGTGCCGGGCCCAGCTGCTGGGTGGGGGTGGTGAGTCCCGATGGCGCCCCACCTGAGCGTCCCCCCGTCCCCCCAGGTGCAGTGCTTGTGTGGGCAGCCGCTGGAGGTGCCACTGGTGCCCCCAGAGCAGCCGCTGTGTGTACGGGGAACGCTGCCCGGAGGGCGAGAGGACCATCTACAGTGCCCAACAGGTGGGCGGGCCCAGCCTGCTGGCTTCTCTTCACCTCCGCCGTGCGCCCGCCCTACCCCGGGCCCGCCTAGGCCCCTCGACTCCTGAAGCGCTAAGGGGTCTCCTTTCCCCAGGTGGACATCCAGGTGCGGGGCCCAGGGGCTTGTCCCCGGGTCGAGGGCCTGGTAGGCCCCCTCCTGGTGCCTGTGGGCTGGGAGAGCCGTTTGGCCCTGCGCGTGCGGAACCTTCAGCATTTCCGGGTGAGCATTCCGGTGGGTGGGGGACAGCGACAGTGGGGGAGGAGCAGTGGTAGCGGCTGACAGCGTCCAGGATGCTGACAGAGCCCACCCCCAGGGCCTGCCTGCCTCCTACCACTGCTGGCTGGAGCTGCCCGGAGAACTGCAGAGGCTGCCAGCCTCCCTGGAGGAGGTGGCCGGGGACGCCGGCCTCATCCACTGCCAGGCCCAGCAGGTGGGCAGCTGCCCCATAGCCTCACCTGCCACTGGACGCGCGGGCCCTCAGGGGCTCGTCCCCTTCAGCCTGTCGTCACTCAGGAGGCCTGCCGTGGGCAGGCCTGGGCGTACACAGGAACGTGGCGCCCACAGCCCCTACTGGGAGACGCGGCGGGGGCGGGGGGCAGGGGGGGGGCTGAACAATGGCACGCATTCTGGGAGGAGCGTCCTGGAGGAGGCGGGGGGGCGGTCAGGGGGTGTCCCGAGTTGGGTCGGGCCTGACCCCGCCCTCCACCCACAGTTCCAGCCCTCCATGGCCCAGCGGGAGCTCCCGGTGCCCATCTACGTCACCCGGGGCGAGGGCCAGAGGCTGGACAATGCCCGCACTCTTCATGGTGAGCCTGGGGGCGGCACAGCAGGCAGGGCGGGGTGTGCAGCTGGGGGAGGCGCCTCAGCGCACCGCCTGGCCTTCCCTAGTGACCCTGTACGACTGCGCGGTGGGCCACCCCGACTGCAGCCACTGCCAGGCGGCCAGCGGGAGCCTGGGCTGCCTGTGGTGCAGCCACGACCGGCCCACCTGCCGCTACGGGCCGCTGTGCCCGCCGGGGGCCGTGGAGCTGCTGTGTCCCGCACCCAGCATCAACGCGGTGAGCCCCCAGCCCTCCCCCACGGCCCAGCCTCTCACTCATCCGCCATCCCCCATCGCGGTCCGCCTGGCCCCGCCCTGCCCCCCACTGTCTCAGCTTTACCAGGGTCAGCGCAGCCCTGCCCCAGGCCCCCAAACCCTAGCAGCTGTGTCCCACCTCAGTCTGGTTGGCTGGCCAGGCACCCCCCGACACCGCAAAGGAGGAGCAGGTTGGGGGCATCCCATCACCACCCTTCCCTGTTGCAGATTGAGCCCCTGACCGGCCCCCCTGAGGGCGGCTTGGCCCTCACCATCCTGGGCTCCAACCTGGGCCGGGACTTTGCCGACGTGCAGGACGCCGTGAGCGTGGCTGGCCGGCCCTGCAGCCCTGACCCCTCTCTCTACCGCATCTCTGCCCGGTGAGGCATCCTGGCAGCCGGGGGCGGAGGGACGCCCTCCCAAGGAGGCCCTCAGAGACTGGCCGCC
The DNA here is from genome assembly GCF_003676395.1 of Aethalodelphis obliquidens. Lineage (NCBI taxonomy): Eukaryota > Metazoa > Chordata > Mammalia > Artiodactyla > Delphinidae > Aethalodelphis > Aethalodelphis obliquidens. The sequence continues at coordinate 2,864,249 of NW_020838062.1, forward strand.
CAGAGAGAAGGGAGGCTCGCAGCCAAGAAACGTGGGCCCGGGTCAGATGCGCCGAAGGAAGATGAGGCCGGGGGCAGGGGGGGGGGTTGGCAGCGAGAGGAGTGGAGGGGGTGGGCTCTGGAAAGCGGCCGGCAGGCGGCCTGTGGCTCCCGACAGGCGAGGGCCCGGCCCACGGGGGTCCTGAGCAGCTATCGGGCCTTCGCTCTGCAGAATTGTGTGTGTGACATCTCCTGCCCCCAACGGCACCGTGGGCCCAATCCAAGTGGCCGTTAAGAGTCGGCCACCGGGCATCTCAACCCAGCACTTCACCTACCAGGTCAGTGCCCACCCAGGGTGGTCCCCACAGAGGGGGCAGTAGAAAGAAGGGACAGGAGGGCAGTGACACCTACGTGAGGATTTCCAACCTGACCTAAGGTTAGTGGGAAGCGTCACCTCATGTCCAGGAGGGAAGCCACGCGATCCGAGTGATCGTTCTGGCCACTGAGTGGACGGTGGGCTGTGGGCAGCGGCGGGATGGTGAGGACGCTGCCCACCGGCCGCTGTCCAGGAGGGAGGCAAGCAGCGGAAGCAGTGAGTGCAGCGGCCGCCGGATGGCCAGGGGGACCACTCGGGGACGCAGACCTGTCAGGACTTGCTGCCCACCCGGATGCCTGCGGGCAAGGGGATGGGGGAGAGCAGGGATGCCTCCAGGTGCCAGCCTGAGCCCTCGAGACTTGCTGGAGCCAGAGAGCCCGGGGTGGGAGCAGTGGGTGCAGGGGCAGGGGCAGCACCCCAAGGAGGTGACTGGATCTTAGGGCTTAGAGCTGCGGGGAGGGGGGCCTGGGAGGTGCAAGCCGCGGCAGAGGACGAGGAGACGCAGCGAGGAGAGAAGAGCACCCCCTGGTGGGGCAGGGCGGCTGGCAGGAGAGCTGCGGGGCTGCAGGAGCTGGGCACAGGGCTTCCGGAGGGAGAACAGGGTCAGTCGTGGCCCAGGAGGCAGAGCTGAGAAGTGGGCCTCCACGTGCCCCAGCTTGCCCTGTCCCCCAGGACCCCGTCCTGCTGAGCCTGAGTCCCCAGTGGGGCCCCCAGGCAGGGGGCACCCAGCTCACCATCCATGGGCAGCACCTGCAGACGGGAGGCAACATCAGTGCCTTTGTGGGCAGCCAGCCCTGTCGTATGTGAGTCCCTCCTCCTGGCCCCAGCTGGTCGCTGTCAGCTGGGGATACTCCCTACGGGCCCCAGCGTCCCCTTGCGTACAATGCGGGCGATGAGCTCAGGGCTCCCCAAGGCCCCCGTGAAAGTCCCAGGTCCACGGCTGCCGTGCCCACCCCAGGGGTCTCTGCCCTTGGTGAGGGAGGCAAAGCAGGCCTCTGGTGGGGAGGCCGGGCTGAGGCTAGAGCCCAAGATGCCAGACACCTCCCCACCCTGCAGAAGGGAGCCAGTGTGTCCTGAGGCCATCGTGTGCCACACCACGCCCCAGGCCAGCCCAGGAGAAGCTGTGGTTCGAGTGGTCTTCGGCCGTGCCCAGCGCACGCTGCTTGCCAGCCCCTTCCACTACACCGCCGACCCCCAGCTCGTGGCGGCGGAGCCCAGCGTCAGCTTCCGGGGGTGAGGACCTGATCCACCTGGGGCAACCTGTGCACCCTGCCGGGAGGGCGGGCAGCCAGGACTGGACTGGGCTGCCCGCCGCCCCTGGTCCTGCTGAGTGCTATCCTGGCGCAGGGGCGGGCGGCTGATCCGAGTCAGGGGCACGGGCCTGGACGTGGTAGAGCGGCCCCTGCTGTCCGTGTGGCTGGAGGCCGCGGAGGAGACGGCTGTGGCGGTGCAGCCCCGGGACCCGACCCCCAGGGGGAGCTGTCGGGCCCCCGCCGCAGCGCCCCAGGCTTGCACCCAGCTTGAGGGGGGCCTGCTGCAGGTGAGGCCCCACCAGCAGGTGACGCCGTGCCCCGTGAGGGGGTGGGGTGGCCCCCACGTCCCTGGGAGCGAGTGGGCAGCCCTGGCTCACCCTGCCTCGTCCTGGCCCCGCCGCCTCACAGTGCTCCACCGTCTGCTCCATCAACTCGTCCAGCCTCCTCCTGTGCCGGAGCCCTGCAGTGCCGGACGGGGCCAGCCCTCGGCGCGTCTTCTTCGCCCTGGACAACGTGCATGTGGACTTCGCCCGCGCCAGTGGGGGCCAGGACTTCCTGTACCAGCCCAACCCCCGCCTGGCCCCGCTCAGCCGCGCCCGCCCCTACCGCCTCAAGCCAGGCCACATCCTGGACGTGGAGGTGAGGCCTTCTGCCGGCCGCCGCTGCGCGAGGGCTGCGGGCACCAGCTGGGTGGCTCGACTCAGGCCCCGGATCCGGCTTCCAGGGTGAGGGTCTCAACCTGGGCATCAGCAAGGAGGAGGTGCGCGTGCACATCGGCGACGGCGAGTGCCTGGTGAAGACTCTCACGCTCACCCACCTGTACTGCGAGCCGCCCGCGCGGGCCCCGCAGCCCACCAACGGCTCCAGACCCCTGCCGCAGTTCGTGGTGAGGCTGGGCCCCGGGTGCCGGGCTGGGCGGGCGGAGCGCTGCAGGCCGGCGCTCAAGAGCCCTGCGTCCCCACCGCAGGTGCAGATGGGCAACGTGCGGCTGCCACTGGGCCCCGTCCAGTACGAGGCTGAGCCCGCGCTCTCTGCCTTCCCCGTGGAGGCCCAGGCGGGCCTGGGCCTGGGCGTGGCCGTGCCGATCGCCGCCGTGCTCCTCCTGACCCTCGTGTACAGGTGAGGGGGCCGCCCTGCCACGTGTGCACCCGCGCCAACTCCCCTCCTCACCTTTGGAAAGGGTGGCCCACGGCGGGCCTCTGCACAGGCGGCCATCTTGGCTCAGTGGCCTCGGCCCAGGCAGTTCTGGTCCCATGGCTGACACCTGGCCCCTGGGCCGCAGGCACAAGAGCAAGCAGGCCCTGCGGGACTACCAGAAGGTTCTGGTGCAGCTGGAGAACCTGGAGATCGGCGTAGGCGACCAGTGCCGAAAGGAGTTCACAGGTCGGGAGAGGGCGGTGGGGAGGGGGTAGAGGGCGGACCTGGGCCTGAGCTCACACCTCGGTGGCTCCTGGCCTACAGACCTGATGACGGAGATGACTGACCTCAGCAGCGACCTGGAGGCCAGCGGGATCCCCTTCCTGGACTACCGCACATACGCCGAGCGCGTCTTCTTCCCTGGGCGCGGCAGCTGCCCGCTGCAGCCTGCCCTCGAGGGGCCCGGGGAAGAGGGCCGACGCGCGCCGGTGCGCCAGGGCCTCATGCAGCTCTCCAACCTGCTCAACAGCAAGCCCTTCCTCCTTACGGTGAGGGCCGCGGGGGCGGGGGGCGGGCCAGGCAGCAGGCGTGGGCTCAGGCGTGGGAGGATGTGTGGGGCGCAGGGCTTCCCGGGGTGGGTGCCAGCACCCCCTCCTCCCGCCTAGCTCATCCACACCCTGGAGGAGCAGCCCAGCTTCTCCCAGCGGGACCGCTGCCTCGTGGCCTCGCTGCTGTCCCTGGCGCTGCACGGCAAGCTCGAGTACCTGACCGACATCGTGAGGACGCTGCTCGGAGACCTGGCTGCCCATTACGTGCAGAAGAACCCCAAGCTCATGCTACGCAGGTTGGCCTTGGCCTGACCGGTCCCGGCAGCAGGGGAGCTGGCTCCGCCCAGCCCTGTCCTGGCGTGGGTGGGGCTGGGAAGCCCTGGGAGGCGGGCTGGGTCCGGAGCCGCTGGTGGGGAAGCAGATGGGCATCCTGAGCGGCGAGCCGGGCACAAAGGGTGGCCAGGCGGAGCAGCTCTGCCCTCCTGCTACCGCCTGCCTCAGCCTGGACACAGGGTGGCCCTGCAGCAGCCCCTCTGACCCGGGGCCTGCTCCCTGCAGGACGGAGACTATGGTGGAGAAGCTGCTCACCAACTGGGTGTCCATCTGTCTCTACACCTTCCTGAGGGTGAGGGCCCCTCTCCCCTCACGCCATTCTGGGGCTGCTGCCTCTGGCCTCACTGATCTGCGCCCCCATTCCGCCCAGGGGCCTCGGGCTCGAGGGCGGGGTGTCGGTGAGGGGCAGGCTACGAACATTTGCCCGGCTGGATGTGAAGCGGAGGCCGCTGGCGTTGCCTGCCGTCTATCTTCGCTCCGTGCAGCGGGCCGCCCCTCCCTGCCCGCACCGCCCACCGCCCCCCAGCTGACGCCAGCCCTTCCTGGTGGTTGCAGGAGGTAGCGGGTGAGCCGCTCTACGTGCTCCTGCGGGCCATCCAGTACCAGGTGGACAAGGGCCCTGTGGACGCCGTGACAGGCAAGGCAAAACGGACCCTGAACGACAGCCGCCTGCTGCGGGAGGACGTGGAATTCCGAACCCTGACGCTGACGGTGCTGGCTGGCCCGGGGGTTGGTGGGGCTGCGGCGGGCAGCATGGCGCAGCGCGTGCCTGCCCGGGTGCTCGACACGGACACAATCACCCAGGTCAAGGAGAAGGTGCTGGACCAAGTCTACAAGGGCACCCCCTTCTCCCAGAGGCCCTCAGTGCACGCCCTAGACCTCGGTGAGAACCTACCCCTCCCGCCCCGCCCGAGGCTCTTCTCACCTGTGGCCACTCGGCTCTGCCCTACGGGAACAGGCCGTGGGCTGACCGGCTTCCCTGGGTCCCCCCAAGAGTGGCGCTCAGGCCTGGCTGGTCACCTAACCCTGTCGGACGAGGACCTGACCTCAGTGACACAGAACCGCTGGAAGAGACTCAACACCCTGCAGCACTACAAGGTGCCGGGCAGGTGGGCGCTGGGGGCAGGCTCCCGCCTCGGGGTCAGCCAGGGAGGGAGCCCAGCCTCTGCTCCCCTCCCCGCCAGGTCCCGGATGGAGCCACGGTGAGGCTCATTCCCCAGCTGCACAACGGAGGCGCCGTCTCCCAGAGCCCGGCCCCGAGCTGCCCCTCTGGGCAGAGTGAGTCCCGTGGCCCAGCCGCACCAACCTGCCCCCGAGTTCGAGGTGGGCAGGCCGGAGTCCTGGTCATGCCGTCTGCCGTGTCCGGGTCTCCCCAAACCTCGCCAGCGGGGAAGCCACAACTCCAGGCTGAGCCAGGGGCCCGGGGTGGACGAGGGCGGCAGTGCGTCCGGGTCGGGGAGCTCCAGGGCCGTGGGGTGCTGGGCCGAGCGAGCCCCTGGGCTGCCACCCTGTCCTCCACATCTCTCTTACCCTGCGGCCCTCGGCGCCCCCGACCCTGCCCCACCTCACCAGGGAAGCAGGCTGGGCCTCCCGGCCGGCGGCATGAGAGTGCAAAGGACTGAGGGCCGGCTTCTGTGCCCTCAGACGTCCCCGCGCTGGAGGACGGTGAGGACGGCGGGGTCCGCCTCTGGCACCTGGTGAAAGTCGCCGATGAGCCAGAAGCAGCGAAGGCGCGGCGCAGCAGCCTGAGGGAGCCGGAGCGGGAGCGGACGCGGGCCAAGGCCATTCCGGAGATCTACCTCACCCGCCTGCTGTCCATGAAGGTAGGTGGGCCGGGGAGCTGGGGTGACGGGGCGGCCCCACCCACTGAGGCAGGCCGCGGCTGGCCGCGGCTTCGAGGCGCACACGCCCTGCCCCCCCCATACCGCCCACGCCTGCCTTCTAGGGCACACTGCAGAAGTTTGTGGACGACGCCTTCCAGGCCATCCTCAGCGTGAACCGGCCTGTGCCCATCGCTGTCAAGTACCTGTTTGACTTCCTGGACGAGCTGGCCGAGAAGCACGGCATTGAGGACCTGGAGACCTTACACATCTGGAAGACTAACAGGTGCCTCGCCTGCTGCCCCCGTGCAGAGAGGACGCTGCCAGGGCGGGGGCGGCAGGGCCGGGACAGAAGCCCAGGCCCGGCGGCCTTCGCCCTGGGTTCCCGGCTGCCCCCGCACGGACTCGCAGGCCAGCTCCCCGCACAGCTCAGGGCCGGGGACCAGGCTGAGGATGCCAGCTGGGGCAGCCTGCTCACACCGCGGCTGGCCCGTGTCCCCAGCCTGCTCTTGAGGTTCTGGGTGAACACCCTGAAGAACCCACAGCTCATCTTTGACGTGCGGGTGTCGGACAACGTGGACGCCGTCCTCACCGTCATTGCCCAGACCTTCATGGACTCCTGCACCATCTCGGAGCATAAAGTGGGCCGGGTGAGGGCAGAGGAAGAAAGCCTGGCGGGGGAGCCACGGGGGCTCGGAGAAGAGCCCTGGGTGGGGCTGGGGGGGCACGAGTGGCACAGTCAGAAAGCCAGGGCAGAGCTCCCCAGCTCCCGCTCACGCCCACCCCTGCCCAGAACAGGATTCCCCCGTGAACAAACTGCTCTACGCCCGGGAGATCCCTCGCTACAAGCAGATGGTGGAGAGGTAGGTGTCGGGGCATCACGGGTGAGGGAATGGGCGCTGCCTGCCCCTAACTCCGTCCCCTCCTCCAGGTACTACTCCGACATTCGCCAGAGCTCTCCGGCGAGCTACCAGGAGATGAACTCGGCCCTGGCCGAGCTCTCGGGGGTGAGGCCCGGCCCAGAGGGTGCACCCTTCCACAGCTGGGGCGGGGGAGGGGGGCAGAGGGGAAGGGGAGGCTTGGCTCGAGGCCCGGGCTGGGGCCTCAACCCCCGCGTGCTACCCCTAGAATTACACCTCCGCTCCCCACTGTCTGGAAGCTCTGCAAGAACTCTACACCCACATCCACAGGTACTACGACCAGGTGAGGCCCGGGGCACTCTGGGGGGGAGGGGCATGCCTCCAGAGCCCGGAGCCCAGAGCCCAGAGGGAGGCCCCAGGAGTCTCCCTGGGGGCGAGAGGCAGTGTCCAGGCCCAATCTGGGCAGAGGAGAGGAAAGGCCCAGGTTGGGGAAGGGGCTCGGCATCCGTCCAGATTCCTCAGGGAGCTCTGGCTCCCCAGGCTGCTACTGAGATGGAGCCAGGGCAGGGCGGCTGGTGGGCCGAGGGCCAGGGCCTCAGGCGGGCCGGCCTCCTCTGCTCTGGTAGATCATCAGTGCCCTGGAGGAGGACCCTGTGGGCCAGAAGATGCAACTGGCCTGCCGCCTGCAGCAGGTTGCCGCCCTGGTGGAGAACAAGGTGACTGACCTGTGAGCTGGGCAGCAGCAGGGTCTGCCAGTTCAATGCCCTGGACGGAGCCTGGACGGAGCCGGTGACACAGGAGTGGCTGGCAGAGAGCGGGAGCGGCTCCCTGCTGCCTACCCGCCCCCCCCGCCCCCTCCGCTTCCCTCCTTCCCCGCCTAGGCTTCTAACTTATAACCATCCTTTCTCCCTCCCCCTTCCCCACTGTATGTGTTTGCTGGAGCATCACATCTGGAAATAAAATAGAAATGTCTTTAGAAGAAGCCCAATGCCCAGCCCCACCTTCGCCTGTGAGTCTCTTCAGTGCCCCAGCACAGCCCTCCCCTCGGCCCAGGGCTACGACTTCTGCTACCTGAGAAAAAGAGGACTCCGAGGCCTTGCTCTCCTCCCTCCCCGACCCCTGCGGGAAAGGTGCCCCTGCCCTCAGGCCCCCAGCTATGCCACCCCATCCTCCCAGTCCTTTCCTCGGCACAGGGACGTAGAAGCAAGTGTCGCCAGTCACTGCCAGGCCCCCTCCGCTTCCCTCTGACTCTGACAGTCCCCAGCTGGCCTCCTGGCTCCCCTCTTCGCCCCCCAGCCCTCCTGGGAGCAGCCGGTGTTCTTTCTGAAGAGCCAAGGTGCCCACCGGTCTCTGCCGGAAGCCCACGGTAGTGCCCACAGGCTCGGGGGGCTCCTTGGCCGCCCAAGGCCTCCCCTCGTCTTCCCCACCCACACCAGCCACGGAGGTCTCCAGCCCATCCTGCTGCCTCCCTGGAGGCTTCCCCACCCACCCCCTTTCTGGGGACCCAATTCTTCCTCCTGGTCCCTTGGATGGGGTCCCAAGGTCACGAGCTCCAAGGGCTCTCTGCCTGACCCGGACATCTCTGCCACCAGCCCACTAGAGCTGTGGGCTTACTTGCTTCCCACTCGAGGACCCCTGAGGGCAGGGCCCGGAAGAACAGCTCCCCACGCCTCCTACGTGGATATGTGCACGTGTTGGAGCCAGTAAGCAAGGCAGGGCTGGGCCGCAGGGAGCCGGGAGAGACGGTGCAGCAGTAGAGTCCCAGGCGGGCCGTCCCCAGGCCGTCACTCAGGCCCAGCACCTGTGGTGGGAAGAGCTGCCCGCAGCTCACGCCCCTGACCTTTGCCTGGCCAGGGCCCCCAGCGACGCTACACTGAGGGACAGGAGGGCCCCAGCCTGTCTTGGGGATCAAGGAGCCATCGGAAAAGCGGGGACCCAGCAGAGAGGGGGCAGGGAATGAGGTACCCATGGGAATGCAGGGATCGCCTCTGGGAAGGCTCCCCCAAGGGCCAAACAGGAAGCCAGAGAATGTTCCCAGAGTGTCACCGGCACCCTAGGGCATGTGAGAAGGGGTGAAAGCCCGGCCTGCCATGCCCGCAGTGCCCTTGTGTGGCTGTCCCCATCAGCGGGCTCTGGAGTACAGGGGTTCAGTCTGACGACCAGGTCACCGCCACAGGCCCACTCAGCGGTCCCCTCTGCCAGCCCTGAGGCGCAGGGACTCAGCCTGGGGCCCGGTTCGTCACATGCCAGCGTGGGCGTCCCCCTTGGCCCTGGGGTGCGAGGGAGCTCACTGTGGAGGATGCGTCACACCGTGTCGGTGGAGGGGTCCCCTCTGCCAGCCCTGGGGGGCGGGGGCCTCGTCCTGGGGGCCGCCCCCTCCCCGCTGCATACCTTGCCCACAGCCATGCGTCACACCGTGTCGGTGGAGGGGTCCCCTCTGCCAGCCCCGGGGGGCGGGGGCCTCGTCCTGGGGGCCGGGCCCTCCAGGGCCGCCGCCGCCGCCCCCTCCCCGCTGCATACCTTGCCCACAGCCGAGCAGCTGGGAGGCTATTTATAAAGGCGGTGAGATCAGCGGCCGAGGCTATAAATGCGCAGGCCGCGGCCGGGCCCCACAGGAGCAGCCGCCCGGGCGCCGGAGCCGCGGGCAGCGCTGCCGGGATGAGCACCAGCGCGCTGGGCGGCGGCGGGGACAGTGGCAGCAGCAGCAGCAGGTAGGGCTCGGCCTGGGCGCCCGGGGCCCCTGGCGCCTCGCGCGCGCGCGCGCGCTCACCACCCACCCACCCCACCCACAGCTCGCAGGCCTCCTGTGGGCTCGAGTCCTCAGGCTCCGAACGGGCCCCCGCCGCGCCGGCGCCACGGATACTACGGGGGCTACTGGGCTCCGACGACGAGGAGCAGGAGGATGCCAAGGACTACTGCAAGGGTGAGGCCTGCCTCGGCGCCGCCCGCGGGGAGGGGCCAGGGCCAGCCCACGTGGGCCGGGCGCCGGCGGGCCGCGCTGTCCCGGGCACGGGGAAGGCAACACCCCCACCGCGCCCGACGGGCTCCCTTCCCCAGGTGGCTACTACCCCGTGAAGATCGGGGACCTGTTCAATGGGCGGTACCACGTGGTGCGCAAGCTGGGCTGGGGCCACTTCTCCACCGTCTGGCTCTGCTGGGACATCCAGTGAGTGCCCCCTCCACCCCCCGAGGCCCCACGCCAGCTGGGGTCCCGCCCTTGGGCACCGCTGAGGCCACGGTGACGGCCCCGTGGGTCTGGCCGGTGCCGGCAGCCGACGCGGGTCTCGGTGTTGCAGGCGCAAGCGCTTCGTGGCCCTCAAAGTGGTGAAGAGCGCAGGGCATTACACGGAGACAGCTGTGGATGAGATCAAGCTCCTGAAATGTGTGAGGCGCCTCCCCTACCCGCTCCCAGCGCCCCAGGAGCCGCCCAGGGCCTGGCAATGTGGGTGCAAGGCCTGCCGGGGCTCCGCGGGGGTGGGGGCAGGGCTCCCGGAGGGGCAGGCTCCAGCTGGCTCCGTGGAGTGGGAGGACCCGAGGAGTGGGCAAGGGCGGGCCAGCAGCCTTTCTTCCAGCGGGGCCCAGCTGGGGCGGGAGGGAGGCCCCCACCCCGGAGGGGCCGCCCGGGGAGCAGCTGGCGAGGGGCAGGTTGCAGCCGTCTGTGGCCCCTTGGCTTTTGCTCCAGGTCCGAGACAGTGACCCCAGTGACCCCAAAAGAGAAACCATTGTCCAGCTCATCGACGACTTCAGGATCTCAGGGGTTAATGGAGTCCGTATCCTTCGTAGGCTGAGCAAGCAGTGTGGCAGCGCAGGGGCCAGCTGGCTCATGCCTTCCCAGCTCCTAGGGCCTCGGTTTGCTGATCTGCACGATGGGGGTTTATCCCTTCCAGTGACACTGCGCAACATCTCCATCACCACTTTGGGGATTTGTGTTTCTGTGTGGGGGGCAGGGAGCGGATGACCAGGTTGGCACTGGCTATCCACGGGTGTTGCTGGCTTACCCCCAGGTGGGAGGGCCCACCTCTGTGGCAGTGCCTTCCCTTTCGGGGGGCTGTCCGTAGGCTCTTTGGCAGACTTGGGCGTAGGACTGGGGATGGGCTGAGAAACCCGCCTATTCCTCCAGTGCCCTCTCCCTAGGGTGACCGTGGAAGGTACTGTCCCAACTGGCACACCTAGAGTGACAGGGACACTATGACACCGGGATGGTAGCAATACCGGGACCTCCCAGACCCAGCTCTGCACTGCCTGAGGCTCGTTGCTCCCCCGCCCCAGCTGAGGGTGGGCGGGGCCTGTGCCCCAGCTGCTTGCCCACTGACCGCCCTTCACTCCCGGCCCAAGACGTGTGCATGGTACTGGAGGTCCTAGGCCACCAGCTCCTCAAGTGGATCATCAAGTCCAACTACCAGGGCCTGCCCGTGCCCTGCGTGAAGAGCATCGTGAGGCAGGTGAGCAGCAGGCGCCTGGCCGAAGAGCGCTGCGAGGCGGCCTGGGCGGCGCCGGGGGGAGCTCAAGCGTGGCTCTCCCCAGGTGCTGCGCGGCCTGGATTACCTCCACACCAAGTGCAAGGTCATCCACACGGACATCAAGCCTGAAAACATCCTGCTGTGTGTGGGCGACGCCTACATCAGGCGCCTGGCTGCGGAGGCCACGGAGTGGCAGCGGTCAGGGGCCCCGCCCCCATCCCGGTCCACAGGTACCGAGAGCCTGCGCGGGGCGGGGCGGGGCGGGGCCCGTGGCCTCAGCCCCTGCCTGAGTCTCGCTTCCTTTCTGTCACTCCATGCTCTGCCGGCCCCACCCCCAGTCAGCAGTGCCCCCCAGGAGGTGTTGGTAAGTGGGGGCGCCCCTCTTCCTGGGCCTCACCCTCCCCAGCACTCCTGCAGTGGCACTTCCAAGCGGCTGGGTGGCCCGGATGCGGATGATACGCAGAGTGGGCCACGTGCCCCAAACTGCCCTGGGTGGCTGCTGGGCTCGCCCCCGTCTCAGTGGAAGGACACTGCATCTGAGGCTGGGAGGGGCCAGAGCTGCCCCTAGGGGAGGCTGGCACCCACAGGCAGGCCTGCTGGTTCCTCCCCAGCCTCAAGCTCTGGGGAGTGGCGGGCAGGAGGGGAGACAGGAGGCGGGTGAGGGGGCACTGCCACGTCTGGTGTCCCTGGAGCCCCCGGGCCTGCAGGCCACGGGCAGAGGCTCGGGCTGCTCGGGGATGGGTGACGGGCACCCCGGAGTGACCCTGGCTCTAACGGCAGACCGGTAAGCTGTCCAAAAACAAGAGGAAGAAGATGAGGCGCAAACGGAACCAGCAGAAGCGGCTGCTGGAGGAGCGGCTTCGGGACCTGCAGAGGCTGGAGGCCATGGAGGCAGCCGCCCAGGCCGAGGGTGAGGGGCCAGGGGGGCGCAGGGCCGCCTGGCACGTGCCGCAGCGGCGTCTGCTCACACACCACCTCTGCCCGTCTCCCCAGACTCTGGCTCAAGACTAGAGGGGGGCAGCGGCTCCACCTCCTCTTCCGGCTGCCACCCTGGGGGGGCCGCGGCCGGCCCCTCCCCGGCCTCCTCCTCCCCTGCCCCCGGGGGCAGCCGCAGCCTCAGCCCCAGCTCCCAGACCTCAGGCTTCTCGGGCTCCCTCTTCTCCCCCGCCTCGTGCTCCATCCTCTCAGGCTCTTCCAACCAACGCGAGACCGGGGGCCTCCTGTCACCCAGCAGTAAGTCAGGCAGCGGCAGGCACAGGTGGGCGGGGCCGGGCAGGGCAGGTCCAGGCCAGCTCAGTCTCTCTCCCTTCTCTTGCTTCCCCAGCACCATTTGGTGCCTCCAACCTCCTGGTGAACCCCCTAGAGCCCCAAAATGCAGACAAGATCAAGATCAAGATCGCAGACCTGGGCAACGCCTGCTGGGTGGTACGAGCGGGCGCCCTGCTATGAAGGAGGCGGCACAGGCCTGAGCCGAAACCAGCACCGGCCCGCCTGGTCAGCAGAGCTGGGCCCACGGCAGGGGGTGGGGGGCCACAGGGAAGTGGCCAGCCTCAGCTCAGGCCGTCTGGCCAGACCCTCGGGACACCCGGGGACGCTGAGGCTCAGAGCGAGCCCCACTGCGCTCCGCGGGTGCGCGGCCCAGGGAGGTGGGAGGCGAGAGGGGGCGGCGAGGGGAGGCCGGCCGCGGCCCAGCTCCTCCAGGGCTGCCCTCGCCTGCAGCACAAGCACTTCACCGAGGACATCCAGACACGCCAGTACCGGGCCGTGGAGGTGCTGATCGGCGCCGAGTACGGGCCCCCGGCCGACATCTGGAGCACGGCGTGCATGGTACGTCCGTTTGGGCTACCCCCGCCAGAGCTGGCCCACCGGCCGCAGCCTCACCCTCTCCCCCTTCCAGGCCTTCGAGCTGGCCACTGGCGACTACCTGTTCGAGCCACACTCCGGAGAAGACTACAGTCGTGACGAGGGTAGGGGGAGGCAGGCCCTGGGCTCGGCCTCGGGGTCTCCCGGCCGCCCGGCTTCCTCCCAGCCCCCTGTCTATTCGCAGACCACATCGCCCACATCGTGGAGCTGCTGGGAGACATCCCCCCGGCCTTTGCCCTCTCGGGCCGCTATTCCCGGGAGTTCTTCAACCGGAGAGGTGGGGCCGAGCGGGCGCAGGCCACCTGGATGCAAGGGGCGGGGCAGGGACCTTGGGTTCTGAAATAGGGGGAGCAAGGGGTTCCAGATCAGAGTCCTCCCTGGTGGAGCCTGACCTAAGGCCCACCGGCCTGCCCCCAGGAGAGCTGCGGCACATCCACAACCTCAAGCACTGGGGCCTGTACGAGGTGCTCATGGAGAAGTACGAGTGGCCCCTGGAGCAGGCCACGCAGTTCAGCGCCTTCCTGCTGCCCATGATGGAGTACATCCCCGAAAAGCGGGCCAGCGCGGCCGACTGCCTCCAGCACCCTTGGCTCAATCCCTAGGCCCGGCTGGTGCTTTGGGCAGCGTGGGATGGTCCTGGCTGCCCCCGACCCCCAGCCCTCAGTGCCTTCAGGGAAAGCAGGACGGCTCCGCCCCACCCACCCTGCTGAGTGCCTCACACCGCCCGCCCGCCCTCTCACACCCCCCCCCCGCCCCCGAGCAGGGCAGACAGATACCAGGGCCAGGCCTGCCTTTCAGAATTCGTTCTGCCCCCAACCCTCGCAGAGGGCCCTCTGAATGGGAAGCGCACTGCCTGTTTTCTTAATAAAGTGTGACTGAAACACCCGCGTCCTGGAGCGACAGAAGCACGCGGCCAAGGGCTGGGGCAGAAGTGGGTTTATTCTGGGTCCGCCCACCGAGCCACTCAGGGTGCTGGGGGCGTGAAGGGGGTCTAAAGGGTGGGCCGAGACAGTCCCGGGGACGGCCTAGGCCTCCACGGCCCGGCCGTTGATGACACGGATACGGCGGATGATGTCCTGGATGGCTTCTGATGTGGTGCCCTGGCCCCCGATGTCTGGGGTGTGCATCTGCAGGAGACGGGCAAGCTTGGGCACACAGCGGGGCCCAGCCAACACCTGCGCCCTAGCCTGCAGGCAGCCGAGGGCTGCCCACAGCACCCCGTGGCCTGCAGGGGCTGGGAGCGCCACCAGGAGGGCAGTAATACCAGCTAAGGCCCCAAAGGCCCCCACTCTGCCTGATACACCCCCCCACCTTGGGGGCAGCACAGGTGCCAGGTCGCCATTTCCAGCCCCTCAACCCGGGCTGGGGTGGGAGCCTCACATTTTCATTGTCCATGGACGCCAAGACGGCCTTGCGGATGGAGGTGGCGTAGGAGTGGAGCCTGAGAAAGAAGGGCAGACCTTGGTCCTCGCGGCCTGGGGCGCGGGCCGGGGGCCAGGGCCCGGCATCGAGAAGCCACTTACTTGAGGTGGTCGAGCATCATGCAGCTTGCCAGCAGCGTAGCCGTGGGGTTGGCGATGTTCCTGTTGGCGATGCTCTTGCCTGTGTTCCTCGTAGCCTGGAAGAGGCGAGACGCAAAGGAGGGGGCTGGGAAACACAAGCACATCGAGTGTACACTGCATTTGTGCAAAGCGTCCAGAACAGGCACATCCAGAGACAGAAAGCAGATGACTTTGGTGCCGGGGGCTGGGAAGGGGGAACAGAGAGTGACAGCCACAAGTACAAGATTTCTTCTGGGGGGGATGGAAACGTTCTGGAATTAGAGAGTGGGGATGGTTGCACAACTCTGAATATCTTAGAAACCAATAAATCGTACACTTTCAATGGGTGACCTAGGAAGTTTGTGAGCTATAGTTCACAAAAGCCAGTGGCCCTGGCACTGCTGGTGGCACTCACCGTCTCAAACACGGCATACACGTGGCCGTAGTTGGCCCCAGCTACGAGGCCGGGGCCCCCAACCAACCCCGCGCAGACGTTGTTGACGATGTTGCCGTAGAGATTGGGCATCACCATGACATCGAACTGCTGGGGCCGGGACACCAGCTGTGGGGCAAGGAGGGGACGGCCAGCACCTGGAGCACAGGCAGCCCCGGAAGCCCAGGGCAGGGGCCACGCAGCATGGCAGCCTAACTACCTGCATGGTGGTGTTGTCCACGATCATATTCTCGAAGGTGATCTGGGGGTAACGGGCTGCCACCGCCTTGCAGCACTGGAGGAAGAGCCCATCGCCCAGTTTCCTAAGGGGGATGCAGGACACCAGCTTGGCCACTGCAACCGTCAGCTGGAGGGACGGGGCACGCAGACGCCACAGAAGGCTGGGTTCTAAACTACAACCAGTGCCGTCTGCGGGACGGGCAGAATCCCGTTCCACCTCCCCTAGGTGTGCACTGCGGTGAGGCCACAGCTGGGAAACGGGCAACAGGGCGTAGTCCCGGGCCCCGAGTCCCAGAGAGCAGGCCCCGGCGGCAGCGCGGCGGCGCGAGGCGGGGGGCATACATGATGTTGGCCTTGTGCACGGCCGTCACTTTCTTGCGCCCGCTCTCCCGGGCCAGCGTGAAGGCATACTCGGCAATGCGCAGCGACCTGGCCTCGGTGATGATCTTCAGGCTCTCCACCACCCCTGCCACGCTCTGAGAAGGGGACGAGGGAGAAGAGGCCCACGGCCTGTCCGAGCCTGCCCTCTAGCACAAGGTTCCCCTCGGGCACGGCGTCCCCGACCAGCGCCCTAGCCGAGCTCACGCCCGCCAACACGCCCCCACCTCATGCTCCAGGCTGCTATACTCGCCCTCCGTGTTTTCCCGGACGATGAGGATATCTATGTCCCTGTGCCGCGTCACCACTCCCGGCAGGCTCTTACAGTGGATGACGTTGGCGTAGAGGTCCAGGCTGGTGCTAGGGGCACAGAGGGAGAAGCAGCCGGCAAGTGCAACATCTCTCTGCTGGCACCCCCACCCCTGCCAAGCCCCCAGCCCATGCACTTGGCTCTCACCGAAGGATGTTGTTTCGGGATTTGTGGGATGGCGGCAGGTTATGGTTTGTTTCAATATTGCCTGCAGGACAGAAACAAGACCAGCAGGCTGGAGAGGGCACCCCAGGCTCAGCTGTACCACCATATCCCCCTTTCTGACCCAGGGGATGTGTGCCAAGGGTGACTCCAACAGAAGGACACAGCAGCTTCCGGCGGCAGAAGTGTTTCATGGAACACTCTAGCGTAACTTGCAGCGTAAGCCCCATGGGGCAGAGGGGCATGTGTGTCTATGCGTTTGGTTCACTGATGGGCTCCTGGCACGTAGCATGCACTCAATAAATACTGAACAAATGAATGAATGAACAAGGGTTGGCATCTGGCCAGGTCTTGCTAGACCCTGGGTGGGGAATGGACAGAAAGTGACCACTCTTGCTTACTAACAGGCTGGTGGCTAGGCTGGCACCAGCAAGGGGACCTTGGCCACGGTTAGTGCCAGGCCCTGCGTCGAGGAAGCACAAGAGCTGCAGCTCAGAGGCAGGCAGGGGTTGCCTGGAAAAGACCACAGCTTTACCTTGGCTGGGACCAGGGCACCCAGAGGGCCAGTAGCTGCTGAGAGAGGGCAGTCAGAGAGTGCCAAGTAGAGGAGGGCTTTCTCAGGGCCACCAGGGCCGCCGGCCCTCCAACTCACACCCTGCCTGGACTTCCTTCACCCACAGTGCCTTGGGCACCCTGTAGTTAACATGGCTGCCCTTCCATGTGACTGCCAGGGCCTGGGGCTCTAACTGGGTTCATCTTTGCTCACTCACTCCTCACACAGAGCAGGTAATGGTCTAAAGTTTGCAGAATGAGTGATGGAAACAGTTTAAGGACCTGGAGCAAACCAAGGCAAACTCAGAAAGGGTAAAGCTCCCGTCTGTAACATGCACAGCTGTGCCAACTGGAACCAAGGCGGCAGGCAGAGGGTTACAATTGCATCTCTGTGACACGTGGTTTGTGAAGAAAGACTCTGAGGGTCAAAGCTGACTCCAGCAGAGAGGGCTGCCTCAGGAGGGAAGAAGGGGGTGGAAGGGGGCCCATCCCTGGACAGGCTCCCGCAGAGCCTAGTGCCACTGAGACCTCAGAATCGCAGCATCAGTGGGGCCCCAGGGACAAGTGTCAGCTTGGAGGTGAAAGGAATCACGAGCGGTGCCCCATCCTGGCCCCCGAGCTCACCCTTCAGGGCCACGCGGTTCCGCCGTATGGCCATGATGGCGTTTCGGATGTCCTCCTCGTCGGCGTTGGAGCTCACGTGCACCTCTTCGAAGTCCACAGGCACACACGCATGCCTGGGGCAGAGCAGGGTCAGGGCGGCGGCCCCAGGCCTCCGTCTGGGAAGCCTGCCTGGACCACTGGGTGCAGAGGCCTCTCCCCTGCTGCTGCCCACCCTGCCCTGGCTCTGGCTGAGGGGAGACTGAGCCCACCTGCGCCAGCTGACAGGCATGCACTTACACTCCACAACACTGTCAGTGGGCCTGGTTCCACCCTCCCCGTGCCCGGGCCGGCCTGCTAGGATCGCAGACACTGGGACAAAAGGCCTCCCACCACTGGCTCACTGCCCCTCTTGGCACAAAGTTCTCAGGGTCCCCCTGGCTGGGCCCAGGGGCTCTGTACCTGAACACAGACTTGACGTGCAACATGAGCTCTGGCCCGATGCCATCCCCTGGGATCATGGTGACCGTGTGCCGCCCACCATACTTAGCCGACGGGGGCTAGAAGGACGGGGAGGCTTCAGTTCCCTTCCCCCCTCCAGCACTGACCCAGTGGGAAGGCCCACTGGGAGGCGCCAGCTTGGGGTACCACACCCCTACACCCTGCCCCACCCACCCCAGACAGGGCTGCTCACGGCGGGGGGCGCTCCTGGGTCGCGAGGACAACAGCAGAAACAGGCCCCGTCCCCACCTGGACCCGGGTCAATCCCAAAGCAACTAAAAGCCCCAACCTAACAGGCAGATGAGAAAAACACTCACAATTGTTTGTTGCTAGAGGCGGGACAGGAAGGAAGAAGACACAGATCAGTCAAGGCTGGAGGAACAAGCTTTGCTGGGGAATGGGGCTGTTTCCCTGGGGCGCCGTCTAGCACGGTTCAGGGGAGAAGGGGTGGGCGAGCTCTGGAGACTGCACCTCAGGGGGAGAGACACAGAAGGGCAGGGAGCCCAGAGGCACGACACACGCGCGTACACACACACACCTCTGCACCCACGCCTGCCTGTGAGTGCATCCACATGCACCTGTACACACACGCCTCCGCACACACACAGGCGGGCACACGTGAACATCAACACACGCACGTGCATGCACACACTCAGGTGGGTACTTACTGAGAAGCTCCTCCGGGGGGCTTCGTGGGCACCTAGAACCTGGCAAAGAGAACCCAGACGCTAGTGGTTGCCATCTAGCCCAGAAAGCCAATTTGGCAAAAGGGCCAGCCGAGCTCCTGGCAGGGAAGGCGAGCGTCCTCACCGCGCCCAGACAAGCCCTGCGCTTCACCCGTGCACCGCTGTCTAGCGCACAGCAGCACACAGACCAGCCCGTCGGAGCACCGCGGACGGTCGCTACAACGCTTTACACCTCCTTCAGGTCCCTGGTCAGTTTTTTAAAAAATGTTTACATCCCCCTCCCCACCTTTTCTTGTTTCTGGTCCTCTTCAGCCAATTATTCCTGTTCAGTGATGTCTGTAACTTGGAGAAGTTGGCACGCCAAACGTAGTACAATAGGGAAATCGTGATAAACCACTGGGCCACCACGACCATCATTTACATCATTTTAAAGATCATGTTTTCTTGTTACAAAAGCAGCATATGGACAGAACACGAAGATTGGGAGGAAGAAGATAGCACCCAGCCCCGTCCACCCAGAGATAAGCACTGTTGGCACCATGCGGAACAGCACTCTAGAATCAGAAATCTAAAAATGCAACCATTTGCAGAAGAATAGCAGACGCCAATCTTTCAGAAGGCTTTCATGAAGGATTGCAAAACTGCTTTGTGGCCTACATGAATGACAGATGTCCCCACCCCCCACCTGAAACAGCCGCACTTGGTCACACCGGTGCCATGCCTGACAGCTTCAGAGCAAAAGCCACCCGAGTCAAATGGGACAGGTGCTCAGAGTGACCCATCTGGAGTCCCCACACTTTCCTGGAAGAAGCAGCCCATGTCCCAGCTCCCACCGCAGCGGGGCTACAGGCCCACACACTTTCCTCCCTGTTGTGCCCCGCCTGGGTGCCCTTCAATCCAGAGACAGGGGCAGGGCCAAGGTCCTCCTTATCGCTTGGGAATGCCCTGCCACTTGCCTGCTGGGGCAGCCAATGGCAGAGTCACTGTGGCCATTTTCCAAAGAGCCATGCCTTCCTGCTAGAAGTCTAGAAAGCTCACGCAGAGGCTGACCGCCCCATCTGGGTCTCCCCGGCTGGTTTTCACAAGGCTCCCCCTTGCACAGAACTCTGGCAGCACAGGGGTTAGGAAGGGGGTGACTAACAGGACAACAGGCCCTGGGGGTTTCTGCTGATCCATGGGGCCCCCGGGTCTGCAGTCTGACGCATACTTGGGGCTTTTCTGTTTTCCTTCTAGCAATTGTCAGTATCTGGATTCATCTTATCTGTAGGCTCTCAATACAAACTTGTGGATGGTGTCTGTATTGAGACTGCCTTTCCTCCAGGAAGCCTTCCCTGATGCCCTAAGGCTGCTGAGCTGTTGGTCCCCCGGGCTCCCAAAGCCCTACCCACCCCACTCCCTTCCCCTCAACCACAGTCTCACTAGGTTATCACTGCTGTGCTCCCTCTCCTACCCCTAAGCCCCTGAGAGTGGACACCATGTCTGTCTGATCCCCTACTGTCACCCCAAGACCGAGCAGAATGCCTGGTCCAGAGCTGGGACACAAAAAACATTTACTGAATGAATGAGCATATCAGAAAATGAAAGAAGATATGACGGGCTTTGAGGCTAGGTCGACCTCGGTCCAAATCCTCCATCTACTACTCTTGCTGGCAAATGGCTTAACTTTGCTGAGCTTCCCACCCTTACCTGAAATCCACAGAATAGAGGTGCCTACTTTATCTGACTGCTGGAAACATTAAGCAAGAAGAGGTATGCAAGCTGTTCAGTCGCTAGAAGAGCACACAGGGCTATGCAAAAGCATACGCCCCCCTTTACCCCACCAGCCCCTCAGGCCAGTGTTCAAGGCTGCTGGCCAGTGAGGGGATGCTGGGCTGACCCCTACAGCTCCGTGCAGTAACTCCTCCTGGGTTTCAGCCCTCTGAGGTCTACTGGCACCTGGCAGGTAACCTGGCTGTGCCGGTGAGCCAGCGCTCACACCAGGCCTGGCTCTGCATCTGCACAACCACACCCCACCAGACCCTGGACCCCATCACTACCACCAGGGCCGAACGTCTCTCTCACCTGGTCCCAATGCTAGATGTTCCATCCAGCTTTGGCCAAAGACCCGGAGAGCTCTCAGGATAGTGACTTCCCTGACCTTGCTCTGGACACATTCAGGCACCTTCCTTCAGGAGGTTACAAAGGTTCTGTGAAGCTACCTATCAAAGGAGCCCAGTATGAGGCAGAATGGGATATATGCATTGGTCTCCAGCTTGTTCATCAAGCAGGAAGGTGGACTGTTACCCTCGTCCTTTGATAGTGCCACAGAAAGAAAGGAGTTCAGAATGGTACGTGTCCCAGCCTAAGGGCTCCCATGATCCACATTTTAGTGAGGGTTCTCTCATCAGCATGTTTCTGTTGGATCAAGTACCAATGGTGGCGGCATATTTTCCCACGAGGTCCCAATTAGTGGGACCAAAGATCTGGGCTTCATCTCTAAAGGTTCCCATACCCAGGACAACCAGTCTCAGGGCAAGGCATTGCCCAGCTAGCAACCTTTCACTGCCCCCCATCCCTGCCCCAATATAGACACAAGCACACACACAGGGGAAGTCAGGGAGGAGACAGATGTCCCCACCAAGATCCTGCAAGAGCCTAGCTGCCAGGGACCTCTGGAAAGCCTCTGGCGAGCAAGTGGGAGGAGTCAGCATTTTAAACATAATTTTATAAACCAGAAGCTGTTACAGGGCAGTCTTCCCCAGGGCTCAGAGGGGGGAAGCATGGCTGAAGACATGTCCACAAGTAGTGTCAGCAAAGTCACAGAGTTCTGGAAGGTCAGAGTTGGGTGGATCCTTTGAGACAGAGGAGAAACTGGAACCCAGAGAGGTCAGACCTCTCGTCCCTCAGGGCCAGTCCTGACTCGATGACGCTTCAGATGGCTTCCAACCCACCCAGGGACTAAATTATCCTCATTCAAGCGTGTCAAGAGAGAGGAATCAGACCTGAATAACCAAGATCCTAAACAGAGAACAACGGAAGCAAAGCCCTCGCGGCCTCCCAACCCGCCAGCTTCAAGAATCCTAGCTCCTTCCCATTCCAGGCGCCTGCGGTGGGGGGGGCGGGGAGGCTCTGGGGCACCAGCAAAGGCCGATTCACCACCTCCACTGGGAGAGGTGGCAAAGCGGTCCACAAAAGGGAAACTTGAAGAGGCAGGGCGGCCAGGAACCAATTCCCAAGAGGGCAAGAGCGAGGCGGGCCGGCCACGTGACCGCCTTAGGGGAGGAGTTTCCCACAAAGACACTAGGGAGTTGACACTGCCCCCCGGGGTCCACTCTCCCCGCCCATTGGGAGCTCCCCCGCCACAAGATGCAGACCCCTGAGAAGCCAGACCAGAATCAACTTTGGCTAACCCCTTCAGTGACAGCGAAGGTGGCCAATCAACCCTGGCCCGCAGCGCTCTCCCCTCCCCTCACGGGACCCGCAGCCAATCGGGCCCCAGGACGCTCCGAGAGCGGCGGCCGCCGGCCTAACCCCGACGAGGTGCAAGCACCCCTCAGCGATCGCCGCGGCTGTTCCCGTGGCCCGCTCCTGCTTCTCACCTCCCAAGGACGGCAGAGGAGGGCCGGCCTGAGCACTGCCTTCACAGCGCCGCCCGCGGCCGTGGCCACCTTCAGCGCCATGATGAAAAGTGAGAACTGCCGCAGGTTCCGACTCGCAGATGCCGCTCTCGCGAGAGTTCGGCGGGGCGCGAAGTCCCGGGAGGGGGCGTGGTCCCGCAGTGCGCACGCACACGGCCGCGCCGGTTTTCACGCCCTCTTCCGGCGCCAAGAGCGGCGCCGCCGCCGCCGCCGTCGCCATCGTCGTCGCCATCTTGCGGGGGAGGGCGGCCCGCTGGGCCCCTGGTCCGGGGAGGGGACACGTCAGTGCCGCTGGCGACGTCACAGGCCCGCCCGGCCCGCCGGCCCCTGATTGGCTGCTGCGGCCGCTTACGCGTCGCGCTTCCTCGTCTGCTCCTCGTGTTCAGGGGAGTCGCTCTCTTTTTCCCTCGGCAGAGAAGAGGCGATGGCGGCGCTGGCATCTCTCGGCGCCCTGGCGCTACTCCTGCTGTCCGGCCTCTCCTGCTGCTCAGGTAGCGGCCTGGCCGGAGCTCGTTTCTGGCGAGCCTCTCACCCACGACTGGTGGTGCGTGGGGGGAGGAGGGGTGCGGGCGAAGCGGGGGTCTGGGCTTTCTTCTTCAGAGAGGCAGGTGGTCTCTGGTCGCGGCAGCCGAGCCCACCACGCGCTCTTGCATCACACACGTTTACCAAGCAGCTGGGCTGCTGGGAGAAACAGCCTAGTCTGTCCCTCGTCTACTTCCGCGAGGAAGAGTCCCAGAGCCTCTCCCGTGCGCCTGGCCCCAGCTCCAGCAGGAAAAATGACACACGTCCCTGCTGCCACTCCAGGAGCTCCCGGTCCCGGAGGGGGGTCGGACAGGAGCAAAGCTCTGCAGCGCCGGGCGATCGGAGCGAGAAACTGGGCCGGTGGAGAGGAGCCACCTGACCCGGTGCGGTGGGGCCAGGCCTCTCCAGGAAGAGAGCTCTGAGTGAAGAGGGAGCAGGGACGGTCCAGGCAGAGGGGCCCGGAGTGCGGGCGAGTTAGAAAGGAACTGAAGAGGGAAAGATGAGTGGGCCTAGAGTGCCTAGATCAGGCGGTTGATTTGTTTCCCCCGAGGCCTTGCCATATCTTTATAGGGTTTTTCAGCGGAGTCAGATGGCTTCACGTTCTTGAGAGGTTGTTAACACTTAGTGGCAGGGCTGAGCTCAGACTGGAGTCCAGAAGTTTGTTTAGGAGGAGGTCCTTGCAGGAGCCCCCACCCCGGGCCTGGGGGCCTGGACTGGGTCAGGGCCACTTTCAGTGCATTCACTTTACCTGCCCTACCTCAGGCCGGCGCCCTTGATGCCTGCAGTGTTTCACCAGCCTAACTGGCCTCCCCGCCTGCACCCTGCTCACCTGCTCCTCAGGAACCCCCCCACGCTATAGTCAGTGATGCCTGGAAAGGACAGACCTAACTATAAAGCCCCTCTGTGCTCCCCCGTGGCCATAGGAAAAAGGTCAAGTCTAGCAGAGCGTGGAAGGATCTGGGGGATGTGGCTCCTGAGAACCGCCTCCCACCCATGTTCCCAGGCATCTTCCTCCCGCCATTCCAGTCCCACGGCCTCTGACTCAGCCTGGCCACCCCCTGGGCTTCTAGGGTGCTCCAGGGCAGACTGCATCCCTAAACCATTGCACGGCTTCCCTGTCTGCAGGTCCAGGCACAGACTCGAGTCGTGCAGTGAATTCATGCAGCACGCCCCCCCCCACACACACACACACACTTACCTGTTCTGCCTGTACGTTGAGGTTCCACCTGTACAAAGCCTTCGTGTCTCCCTTCCCCTGCCTTCCTTCAAGATCACTGTAGTTCTGACTGATCATTTGAATCTGTCTCCCAGACCCCACCTGGCAGGGTGCAAAGGGCCCTTTGTGTGCTCAGCTGATGAGCTCTGGGAAGTGGGGTTAGGGTGGTCCCTTCTGGCCCTAACCCAGCAAGCACAAGCCAGGCCTTAGCCGTTCATCTCTGCCTCTCCGCAGCAGAGGCCTGTGTGGAGCCCCAGATCACCCCTTCTTACTATACCACCTCGGATGCTGTCATTTCTACTGAGACTGTCTTCATCGTGGAGATCTCCCTGACTTGCAAGAACAGGGTCCAGGTGAGGCAGCGGGGGTTCAGCCAGGAGGGTGCGGGGGCGAGAGGTGAGCAGTGAGGCTGAGACCTGGGGCCCTCACTGGCAGTGGATGGGGTCAGACCTGGGGGTCCGTGTGGACAGGGAGAATCAGGGTTTTGATTCCCAGGTGTAGGAGAGATCAGGGCACAGCCAGGCCAGATTCTAGCAGATATTTAAAGAACATTCCCCTCACCTGCCTGCTCTGCTGCATCTATGTGCGGTGATATAGACAGGCATCTTGCTGTGTGTGCAAAGAGTATACGTGTGAAGGGAGAGACAGCCAGGGTCAGCCCCCAGGCTTCTGCGTCCCTTTACTGGTTGCTCTTTGCCGAAGTGTGTGTCCACATGTGTGTTTCGACATTTCAAGACCAAGCAGCCCTGGCCTCAGCCTCTGCAACCTAAAGGCCCAGAGAAGGAAGGAAGTTGGGCCTTTGTAGGTACAATCTTCTTTAGGCAGCTCATTGGGTGTCCGCGACCGTGATACCCCCTTCCAGGCTCAGAGAAGAAACAAGAAGACTTCACTCATCCCGCCCGTGTCCAGTTAACAGGCTTGCCGTGCGTTAGGGAGGCCAGGCATAGGGGAGATGTGGCCCCCAAGGAGGGAGACAGACGTGGAGAGTACCCCCGCCAGACACACCGCAGTCCCCGGCTGTGCCCGGCGGCCTCCATACCCACACACAGGCGGAGGGTGCTACTCCGGGTGGCAGAGCGGGGCCTCACCTGCAGCCAGAGAGGGGAGAAGGTGACTCTCCTTTTATCCCCTCCCCCAGAACATGGCTCTTTATGCTGACGTCAGTGGAAAACAGTTTCCTGTTACCCGGGGCCAGGACGTGGGCCGATACCAGGTAAGGGATGCTGTGGTGGTCACTTTCGCGGGAGGCCACCCGTTCACGGGTGTGGCTTGAAGGCCGGGCCAGCAGGGCTGGGGTTCTTGAATTCGATGCGCTGGCCGTGGCGCCATGTGCACTGCCCACCCCCTGCCGAACACACCCCACCCAGGTGTCCTGGAGCCTAGACCACAAGAGCGCCCACGCAGGCACCTACGAGGTCAGATTCTTTGACGAGGAGTCCTACAGCCTCCTGAGGAAGGTGAGTGTCCCCGAAGGCCACCCAGGCCTGCAGTAGGGGGGGCATAGCCGCTGCCCCAGCTGGCTCCACCCTGAGGTCCCCTCTCTGACTTGGAGCAGGACGGCCGGTGGGCGCCTTCCTGCTCACCCACCCCACCTGGCCCTGTGCCTTCCGTGTCGCTCCTTCACCCGCATTTCTCCTTCCACGACTCTGGCCGGTGTTCCTGCCTCTCCCACCCCACCCAGCATCGCCCCCTGACCCCAGCACCTCCCTCACAGGCTCAGAGAAATAACGAGGACATTTCCATCATCCCACCTCTGTTCACAGTCAGCGTGGACCATCGGGTGAGTGGCCAGAAGGGGCTGGCCTGGCACAGGGGAAGGAGGGAGCCGGTGGCAAGCCTCGCGTTTTAGCGAGAGCTGGGGGCTGAGCCAAGTGGACCAGTGTGTCTTCGCGCCCCAGGAGGAGGGTGGCTGGAGCGGCCGGCCTTCTCGCCTGTCCCTCCCCCGAGAATGACTTTGGTCTCCTTTCTTGCAGGGCACCTGGAATGGGCCCTGGGTCTCCACCGAGGTACTGGCCGCTGCCATCGGCCTAGTGATCTACTACCTGGCCTTCAGCGCCAAGAGCCACATCCAGGCCTGAGGGTGATGCCCCCCCGCCCCCCTGCTTCTTTCAATAAACAGTTACCAGCTATCCCAAGCACCAGGACTGTGTCACACACGGGCAGAGCTGGGTGGCCGGCATCCCTCCGCCTGCCTAGACGGCACAGGCACCGAGTGGGGCAGGTCTGGAGGTCCCCTTCCTCCTTGTGTACGTTTGCTTTACTCTTGGCCATTGTTAGCGCTCCCTTCTCAGCCCCCTAATACCCAGTGCCCACCGTCTCCCAGGGCTGCCTGCCTGGTTCCGGGCGGGGCACGGGGCTGTCTCTCCCTCCGCCCCCCAATCTCTGGCAAAGAGTGGCCTTGTTCTCCTGCCTGGGCCCGCTTAGGGAAGGACCCTCTGACCACCTGCCATTTTGAGGGCAACTGCCCAAGGCAGGTGGCGTGGGGAGCTTCCCCGAAACCCAGCAGTCAGCAGTGCACGTAGCCACGGCCCCTCCTGGCCTTCGGAAGGGCCCTGGGCAGGAACCACACACTGAAGTACTTCCTGTGCTTTTCCTGGGGGGCGCTGCAGGCGTCCCTGTGGCGCTTATGCGGTCGAAGCTAGTACTCCAGGTAGCTGTCCAGGGGGGTGGTCCTTCCAAGCTCTCCGCTCCAGCGTGGTGCCTCCCAGGATGCTCTCACCTCTGGTGTCGGGTGGGGCACGGAGAAAGGCACAAGAGAGGACCTGGACCCCCAAGCCTCCCAGGAGCCCATCGTTAGCCCTTTCCAGCTCGGCTGTGTCCCTTCCCTCCAGCGAACCCGCTCTCTGAGCACTGATGTTCTCAAGAAACCGGGCGGGCGTCCCTGTGCAGGCTCCACGCTCCATGTCAGCCCGCAGCCCTCCCACCAGCCCAGCGTCCCTGCTGCCACCTGGTGACTGCAGAGGTGAGGGGCCCTTGGGATCAGCGTCCAGGGAGGCTGCACCCCAAAGGAGGCCCAGAGCCTACGGGAGTGGGTGGGGCTCTCCTCTGGGCCTTGTCCTCCGCGGGAGTGTGGAGGGACTTGCCTGGGGACCTTCTCCAGGCTAGGGGACGCCAGCTGTTCCCTGCCCCGCACCCTCAGTCCAAGCGAAGCGGGTCAGCATGGGTGGCTGGCAGGAATAGGGAGGCTCTAGGGAAGAGCCCCGTCCTCGCTCCCAAAACGGGCACAACAGGAACCATGGGGCCCCTGAAGACCAGGCCAGGCGCGAGCTGCTGGCTGAGGCGCTTTCTGCATCCCAGACAGGGCTGGTGGGAGCTCGGGTGGCGCCTGCTGGCTGAGCACCGCTCCTCCTCCTTTTAAGGGGGAAAGTGGCAGCTGTTGGCCACCCAGCGGCTCTATTTGATCCCAGCTCCACCACTCCTGGTCCAGTGCGCCGGTTGCCAAGGGCTTCCAGATCTCCTGGTGTCAACATTGCCCAGAGCCAGTGAGAGCCAAGCCCCAGCACCGGCCTTCACACAGCCGAGGGACCCTCGGATCCGGGCCTGTCCTGGCCCCCACCCCAGAGCAAAAGCAAGGTGCCTCTAGCGCCATCACAGTGAGCCCCCAGCGGCCAGAGAGGGGTGCTCAGGGAGCAGGCGGCCTTAGTCTCCAACCGCAGCCAGTTTTCTGCGAGGGGCTGGGTCCTGGGAACCCATCCTTCACAGGGGCCTATGTGGAGTGTCCCCTCCCAAGGAACGGGGCCGGTCACGAGTTGATGTTCCTAGCCCCCCGCTCCAGAGGCCTCTGAGGGGCAAGAGGAAGGTGGTGTCTCGTGTTTGCCCCTTTTCATCAACAAGCCCTTTCCTCCCTTGAAGCCACTGGTGTTCTGTGTGACGTGCTGGGTCTTCCCTCCCAGCTGTTCAGACAGCAGGGCACTCCGCTTCTGGGAACACAGGCTCAGGTTTCTTGCTCACGCCAATCTCAGCAAGTTAGTAAAATTCGCAAGAGGCCTACATTGCTCTTTCAAGAGAATTTTTAAATGTATCCTCACCCACTTAATGTGCTGGCAGCGCCCTGTGTCTTTTCAGGAGACAGCGCCTACTCAAGGGCTCACCGCACAGACGGTACCCCTGGAGTTGCTGTCTTTGGGGCCTTGGCCCCAGCCAGGACTTAGCAGGGTTCCTGACACTGAGCAGATGCCCAGTGGTTTGCTGTGCTGAATGGAACCTCTGGGAGTTCCCGCAGCCACCTGGTATTCATCTGGTCAAAAGACACTTCTTTGCATCTTCTGAGGGCTAGGCACTGTGGGGTCCCCAAACAGGGAAGGAAGCCTGTGCCTTCCAGAAGCGCTAGGGCACTCCCTGAGCTGCAGGGCAGGGAGAGGGTGGAACCACTTCTCTATGACTCTGACCAGAGCAGGGGTGTTGGCCTCATGCACATGCCGGCTCCAGGCTCAGTCGCCGGTCCTGAGACAGGTGTCTGCCATCCTTCCTGCACTGGGCACCACCCTTGTGACCGTGGCAGACCTCTGAAATGACTCTGGTGGCTCTGTCCCTCCTCCCAGAGTGCTGGAGGCTGACTTCAGAACACCTCGCTTTTGCTCAGCTTCCCCCGACCCGCCCGGCCCCACGCCAGCCCCCGGTGCTGGAGAATGACGGAGAATGAACACGAGGAGGCCAGGGGTCGCCCTCTAAGGCAGCTTGCTTTATTCTCACGATGCCGGCAGGGGGCGGGGGTGAGCAGCCTGTCAGCCTTCCATCTGAGGCTCTCTGAGCCGGGAAGGGCCCGCAGGCCAGCTCTCACTAATGCACAGGTCCCCGGGGGCTGCCTGGCCCACACTGGCAAAGTGGGGCGCAGGGCATCTTCTCCGGTCAGCCCACCTGGCAGGGCCCGCCTGTCACTCAGCTCCAGGCCGCTCCCTAGCTCTGCGTGGGTCATGTCACCGAGGTCTGCTGCTACTCACGCCACTCAGGAGAGAAGCCGAGCTCCAGAAGGCGTCTGCCACAGCCCTGGGCTCTCTTCCTTCTTCTTGGACGGACACTGACCCTTCAGTCCCCGCAGTCTCCGGGGAAGGAGGTGACCTCCAAGGTGAGCCTGGCAAGCCACATCGGAAGCTCCCAGTCGCCACACCTCGGAGCGGAGGCCATCTGCAAAGCTGCTTCCCATTCTTGCCTTCATCCCCCCACCTCCCCTCCCCCCATCCCCCTCCCCTGCTTCCCCCCACCCCCCTCCTTCCCAGCTATCACTCGGGGATTCCACCTCTGTCAGGCTGCCTGAAGGAGCTGCCAGCCCTCAGAGCGGGTCCACAAAACGAACAAACCCAAAAAACAACAATTGGCAAGCACAGAAAAGGAAAAGAACCACAGAGATCAGGGTTGCCTTTGTCTACAAGTAACGGACATTCTCTTGTGCTTAGGACAGTCTTCTTTGCCTCTGCTTTTCAGCTGACTTCCCTGTCCCCAAGTGCCCGCACTGAGAGCGCTCTGGAGGGAAATGCGTGTGTCTGCATGTGTACATGTGTCTGGGCTCGTGTCTCACACACACACATGCCTACGGCTGAAGGGGGGGCCGATACGGGTCTGCCCCCAGACCAGCTGTTGATGTGGTCTCTGTACTTGGGGAGAAGGAAGTCACCAATGGAGAGAAGCGTCCCTCGTCCTCCAGGGGCTTCTGTCTGGTAACAAAGTCCCACGTGCACACACAGACACACGCTAGATTCTAAGGGAGAGCAGAAGATGGGGTCCCGGCAGGCTCAGTGGACCTGGGCCAGGGCGGAGGACCCGTGCCCTGGAGCACAGCTGGGCTCAGACAGTGGTGACGGAGAGCAGAGGGTTGTAGACCCGCTTCCCATCGGCCGAGCGCGTGCCGTGGGCCAGCATCTCCTGGATGGTGATCCAGTTGTCCAGGATCTTCTTGCTCCGCTTCTTCATGGTTTTGCGGTGGCTCAGGGCGATGATGTTGAGCTCAGCCTTGCTGTCGCCGCTCTGCTGCTCCCGCAGGCACTCCAATCGGCTCTGCATCATGAACTCGCGCCGCTTCCGCTGCTCCCGGGCCCGGATCAGGTGCTGCTTCCGCTGCTCCTTGCTCCAGTAGCGGCCCATCTTCATCTCACTCACCGCATCGTCGTCGGTGGTCATGCCGCTGCGCTCCTCCCGGATCTTCAGGGCCCGGGCTTTTAGGAGGCGGTCCCGCACCGGTCGCTTGGCCACATAGCGGGTCCCGTCGCTGCGCACCTTGACCTTCCACTCCATGCGGGGCGCATCGGTGGCCGCCGCCGCCACCCCACCCACCCGAGGGCCACTGGCCAAACTCAAGGGGCTGCGGCCCAGCTCTTCCAGACCGCGCGGCGGGGCCAGCTGCATGCAGCTGTGGTAGTGATCGCCCTCCTGGCCCTGGATGCGGTGGCGCCGCGACAGGTAAGGGCTGCCCTCGGGGCCCACGCGCTCCAGGGTCACCCCCGTCTTGGGGCCGCGGCGGACCCGCTCCCCCGAGTGCTGTCTCCGGCCCACCTCGGGATCCCGGGAGAGGGATCGGAAGTTGGCGGGACCCCCCTGCGGAGGGGCAGCCTTGGGGTGGGCGGCGACAGGGGGTGCGGAGGGGGTCCGGTTCAGGTTGGAGTTGCCCCCGGCGGTTGCCCGCCTCAGGGGGCTCTCGGGCAGGGGTTCCGCCAGCAGTGGAGTGCTGCGGCAGCTCTCACCCGTGTTGTAGGCGCTGGTGCTGTCCTTGTCTGACTTCTCAGGCAGCTCGGAGATGTCAGACAGCTCGTGCTTCTTGGGCTCGCCGGCCCCCAGGTCGTAGAGGCTCTCCTCCTCCAGCAGCCAGGCCTTCATGCAGCGCTCCCGCAGCTGTTGCATCTTCTGCGCCCGCAGGATGTTGCGGCACTTGAACTCCAGGTGCCGCAGCTCCTCCTCCAGCACGGCCATCTCGTGGCCCACACTCTCGTTGCGGTTGACATCCAGGGCGCCGCTGCCGCCGGCAGCCCGGGGAAAGAGGAGGCCCAGGGGATTGC
This sequence comes from Aethalodelphis obliquidens, assembly GCF_003676395.1. NCBI lineage: Eukaryota > Metazoa > Chordata > Mammalia > Artiodactyla > Delphinidae > Aethalodelphis > Aethalodelphis obliquidens. The sequence goes on from NW_020838062.1 coordinate 2,894,621, forward strand.
CATTCTCCAGGTGGCACTTGATCTCCAGCAGCTCGCGGTAGCGCTCGTACTCCTCATCCGTGAGGCCCGGCACTTCGCCGCCACCCAGCCCTGCGCCCTCGGCCAGCAGGGAGTCCATGCTAAAGTGGAAGTCGCGGCTCTGCAGGGCGTCCCCTTGCAGGCCAAACTTGCGCAGGGGCCCGGGCGTGTTGGCGGTACTCAGGGGCTCGTCCCCCAGGAGGTCGTGCTCAGAGCTCTCCTCGTTGCGCGTGCTCTCATCCGTCCTGCCCACCCCGCTGTCCAGCTCCTGGCTGTTGCTCAAGCCTGGGCCCGCATCAGGGGCCCCTTTCTCCTCTTCGTTTCCAAGCTGGAGCTGGAAGATGAGCCCCGCTCAGTCTGGGACCCACCAGTGGGGGCGCCGTGGGGGGAGGATGGAGATCGGAAGGGCTTTCGGGTCTGGTCCATCTCCCGCAGCCCCCCCAAGCCTCTACTCCGTCTGCCGTCCTGCCCGCCCTCCCCGCCCTCCCCCCCACCGCCTTCCCTCCTTCCTCACCTGCTGGGCAGGGGGAGATTTCAGCTTCCGCGCCCGCAGGTCCCCCTCATTCTCAGAGCCAAAATCATCCAGGAAGTCATCCCGGTCACTGTCCTTCCACCGCTTCGCCAGCTGCAGAGACAGGCCCGTGCTGTCCCCACTGCCTTAAGGACCTCCGCAGACAATGACCCCACTCGCGTCTAGGTCCCAGCCCACTCAGCCATCAGAGGCCACAAAGGGAAATGGGCCCCGAACACCCCCCCACACCCTCCATCAGTGCCAGGATGTTGGCATGTTTGTGCCCTAGTCGGCAGCTTTCAAGACAGAAAGCCCCACATCAGGGGACTCAGGACGCCCTGTTGGGCACACACACCTGGCTCTCAGGCCGGGCCACCAGCAGGGAGATGTTGGTATTCTCCTCCTGGCTCAGGATGGCCACTGCTTCTTCCCGGTTTTGGACGTCCACACCATTTATCTGTGGCAGGCCAAGGGACAATCAACGAGGACACCAGGGCTGGCTCTGGGGCAGGCTCCAGTTGAGCTACAGGGGTCCCCTCGCAGGGAGCTCCACAGCGAGCACCCTGGGCCAGGACAGGCTCTCGAGCTCTGGCAGGATGGAGACAAGTGGACGGTGCCGGGGGCGAAGACAGCCTGGCCCACACAAGAGCACACGTGCTTGGAGCGGCGAGGAGCAGGACGCACGCTCACGTCTGGGGCACGGAGGGACAGGCTGGTAAGGGGCCCGAGCAGAGACGCCAGCAGAGCCCACGGGCACATGGGAGCCACCGCGTGGTCGTGCAGGAGGGAGATGGTCCTAGCCCTGGTTTCAGGCCCGGCGGGATGCCCGGCATCGGGCGGGGCTCTGAGCAGGAGGGAGCTAGAACTGGCTGAGGAGAGCTGCGGGGCCTGCCTGCCCTGCTCACCTGGATGATGCGGTCTCCCTCGCGGATGCGGCCGTCTTTGGCTGCGATGCTGTTGGGATTCACCTGCAAGGCACGCGCATCATGGGGACTCGGCCCCCTCCCTGAGGTGCCCGTCTGGTAGGAAGGGGCAGCCTCGCCTCAGAGGCCCCACTGTGAACGGAGGGCTGATTTTTTGAGCATGGCAAAGTATGGGAAAGTACCCAGCACCTGCCAGACGGGTGGCGGAGAAGAACCCCTGTGATTACCAGCAGGGCTCCTGAAGGACGTGGTGGGAGAACACAGCCTGGCCGGACCACATCCTGCCTTACCCCGCAAGGCCCCACTGTTCCACTACGGGCACAGGTCTCCTGGGGAGGACTGCCCGGCTGGACACACGCCGAAGCCACTGGCTGCCTTCCTGTGATGCTAAGCTGCCTCCTTATGGGCAGCCTCAGAGCCCTGGGCAGCGTGGCAAGGCTGTGGGGATAGGGTGGCATGGGAGTCTTCATGTGCCACACCCTGCCTCAGCACGTGCCTCCGTGCTGCCCTGGCCCCCTCATGGGTGCCGTACAGATGGGCACCCAAGTCCAGCTGTCGTGTCCCAGCACACAGGAAGGCACGTAGAGCTCCACTGCCTTCTAGAAGATCCCAGCCGCCCGTCCCGCCTTCATACCTCTCCAACGTAGATGCCCAGGTCCTCCTCGTCATCCGTGCGGTAACAGACCATCAGGCCCAGCTTGTCCCGGTGGCTGGTTTTATACAGCTCCACCTCCTGCCACAAGGGGGATGGATAAGCAGAGGGAGAAGCTGCAGGGACGGCAGCCTCGGCCCAGCCTAACCCCCCAGACCGCATCACCTGAGCTGAGTTCCCAAAGGTCTCTCTTACCATCCCAAATGGCACGTGTGTCCTGTGGTGTCCCTTACCAGGAAATGCCCAAGACACACACAAGACACACGGGACGCACAGCGCACAGACATGCGTGGGACACAGACTCGCCGGCACACACTGACAGAGGGACCTCACCCGCGCCCTCCCCAACTCGGCCCAATTTGGCCCTTGAGCCCTTCAGCCAGGCGTGGGAAAGGGCCGCGAGGCCCAGCCGCCTGGGGGTTCGGGAGCCAGGCCTGAGCTGGGCCACAGACAGATGCCCTGGGGCTGGCGCCCAAGGCTGGCCACCAGCTCACCTCATACTCCAGCTCTTCCATATGGTCTGCCTCCTGCGGGCTGCCCTCCATGAACTCCGCCGGGTCATAATACTCATGGCTGATGGGGGGGCTGCCCAGGAGAAGCGGGGCGTCAGGCCAGCCATCTGCTCCCCTCTCTCCCTAGCCCCGGCTCCCAGCTGGCGGGTCCCAGTGCGCTTGGCATGGAGCCCTGCTCGGGGTGCAACCTTGGGAGGCGGTGGCCCAGCTACCTCTTCTGTACCCCCTCCTTTTGAGCTACATGCATCTATGCAAAGACCAGGAATATTTCTTGAACAGGAGTGTGAGGGCATCTGCAGCGAGGACCCAGGCATGCCTAGCTCTCCCCACCCCGCCCTGTCCCATCCCGTCCCACCCCATCCTGTCCTGTCCGCTAGCTCAGACTCCTCTAACCATGCCAGCCAGCAGGGACTGACTTCTCCAAACTGCGGGTGCCCCTCCCACCTGGCACTGGCCCCACTCATGCAGTGCCCCCAGGAGTTATCCAGGCCCTGGAGGATTGCTGGGCAGCGGAGGAGGGCCCAGTCTCTCTCCACAGGCGGCCCTCCTTGCCCCGAGGCTAAGCTTGGCTACTGCCAGCCCCAGGCCTACCTCTCTGTGGAGGAGGGGATCCCGGGATGACCTCCCTGCCGCCGGGGTGAGGCTATAGCGAAATGAGTCAGCGCCCACACAGCCACGGGCCACGAGGCCCGGATGAGCGGCCCTTCCTCCGAGCGGGCCAAAGAAAGCAGCCGAAGAGATGGAGGAAGCTCAGAGCAGGCAGAGGAATGGGACAGACAAGGATGCAAGAAGATTCAAGGGATGATGCTCGTGAGGCAGAAGGAGGAGAAAGGATAGAGGAGGAGCTGAGGACCTCAACCTTCCGGCAGCAAAGTCCCGGGACGGCCCTCCCTTGGCCCTGGGGGTAGATACAGTGGGGAGCCTGCATGTCAGGACCCTCAGGCCCATTCACCAGCTGCTGTCCAGCCAGAGGCTAAAGGCCCGGAGATGCCCGAGCCCTGGGGTGAGACGGTCAGCTCCGGAGGCCAAGGAGCCTGCTTCCTGCCCGGGGGCAGCCAGTCGGGGTCTCCCTGCCACGCCCAGAGCTGCGACAGTGTGGCCTCTGGGTGGCACGGGGCAGCCACCCCAGGTGGCTTGCCCTCTCTGGAGGCAGGGCCCGGGGCCCTCCTGAGGGCGACTCACAGCTCAGACGGGACGTACGGCTCCAGGATGACCATGGGTGGGGTGGGTGGGCGCAGCTTGCCCAGCGCCATGATATGCTCGAAGGTGATGTCGGTCTGAGTGCCACTGTCCACCAGCTGCAGGTCGTGGGAGGAGCCATCGCCCCGGAGGCGGGGACTGCGTCTCAGCACCTGGATTACCAGGGGCTCCTTGGAGGCACGCAGGGCCTCCAGGGTCTGCTCCTGAGACAGCTTGGAGAGCTCCTTCCCGTTCACCTGCGGCAGAGACGACATGTCCCCGTGAGGACCCGCTGAGGCCCTGCTTACCCCTGGGCGCCCTCATTCCCAGGTGAGCCCCACTTCTCAGCCCTGCCCCCACATGGCGCCACGCCCCGAGGGCCCTAGATCCCCTTCGGCCGTCCTCCTCCTTCAAGCAGCACTGAGGCCAGAGCTGGTGTGGGAAGATCACGGGGAGCCCCCTTAGCAATGACCGAGCATCTGCTGGGAACATCCAACATATCAAGGTGGGAGGGAGACCTTGACTCCCTTCTGCCGACAGGAGTCAGTCAACAAACGGGTTCAGGTGGGAGAGTCCGGAATAGCAAGAAGCCTCAGAGGACAGGGTCTCTGTCCTCAAGGCAGCAACGACTCACCATAGAGAAAAGGCCAACACACACCGAGCCTAAGAGGTGCTGAGGAAGTGGCCCTTACAAGACCACTGTTGTCCCAGTCTTCACTTCTCACGGTGCCACCCCCTCCCCGGGAGTCTCCGGAGAAGGGGTGCTTCACAGAGATGCCCAATGCAATTGCAAAATCATGTCTTCCAGGCTGCAAAGAACAGGCCAGCCCTGGATGTCGTTCCAGGAAGACAGGCTGTCAAAGGAAAGCACAAGGAGTCCTAGGGACGCCTGGCCAGCCAGTGGCTCCTCTGATTCATGGAACCCAAATAATCACCTTGCTGCTACTTGGTTGTGTCCTTGTAGACAGTAGTTTCAGTTTTTATGTTCCCCTCTCTGTAATCTTCGCATGGTCAGAAAAGATTTTTTTAATCAGGTCTGTCTAATTATAAAAAAAAGCAGTTTCGTTGTAGAACATTTGAAAAATACAGAAAACCATAAGGAAGAAAACAAAAATCACCCATCTCAAGGGTGTAAAAGCTGTGAATGTGTTGGCATATTTCATTCCTGCTCTTTTTCCAATTTGTAACTGCAGGCGCCCTGAGGCCTGGAGCACGCCAGCCTGCGCGTGGACCGTCCGTTGTGTATTGGCTTGGTCCCTACTGTCCATCACTAGTGGTTTTCAATTTTATTATAAAGAAGGTTGCAGAGACACATTGTTTGTATGTTCTGTACCTATTTTCTATGTATATCTTTGTGTAATCTATAGTTGTTATGTTAGAGAAATTTTCCAAAAGTGGAATTATTGGATCAAAGGGTATCAAGGAAACAGCTTGTCAACCAAGACGGTATTAGTTGTAAGAATGTGGTCAGCACAGCCCAAGAGGATCTGGACAGCTGGAGAGGCCGCAGTTATAAAGCGAAGAGGGAACGGAGCCCGCGGGGCCAAGTGCATGGGAGAAAAGGGCTGGCTGCTGACGTGTATTTGGAGACGCGTGTGAAGGGTGGACTGGCAAAGGCTGGGCACCAAGGGAATGTGAGGACTGGCCTTGAAGCCCTTAGCAGAGCCAAAACTGTCAGGAAATGCTTGAGGCAGCATTAAACACAGCCAGTATCGACCTTTCAATGGAACAAACTTACAACTAAATGAATTTTATTAAAAACAAAGGCAAAAGCAAACATGCATGTTCCTTATATAAACACCAATATTTAACATTTAACTCAACTCTCAGGATTCATTAAGAAAAGGAAATTCAATAAAGTCAGACAGATGTGACTACAAGAAAAACTACCTCCAATGAATCTGGCTGCTTTCAGAACTTTGAATAAAAGAGAAGTCAGTTTTACTGAAACCATTTCCTCTAAGATCAAGAACAAGACAAAGTTGTCCACTCTCACCACTATTATTCAACATAGTTTCGGAAGTTTTAGCCACAGCAATCAGAGAAGAAAAAGAAATAAAAGGAATCCAAGTCGGAAAAGAAAAAGTAAAGCTGTCACTGTTTGCAGATGACATGATACTATACATAGAGAATCCTAAAGATGCTACCAGAAAACTACTAGAGCTAATCAATGAATTTGGTAAAGTAGCAGGATACAAAATTAATGCACAGAAATCTCTGGCATTCCTATACACTAATGATGAAAAATCTGAAAGAGAAATTAAGGAAACACTTCAATTTCCCATTGCAACAAAAAGAATAAAATACCTAGGAATAAACCTACCTACAGAGACAAAATACCTGTATGCAGAAAAGTATAAGACACTGATGAAAGAAATTAAAGGTGATACAAACAGATGGAGAGATATACCATGTTCTTGGATTGGAAGAATCAACATTGTGAAAATGACTCTACTACCCAAAGCAATCTACAGATTCAATGCAATCCCTATCAAACTACCAATGGCATTTATCACAGAACTAGAACAAAAAATTTCAACATTTGTATAGAAACACAAAAGACCCCGAATAGCCAAAGCAATCTTGAGAAAGAAAAATGGAGCTGGAGGAATCAGGCTACTGGACTTCAGACTATACTACAAGCTACAGTCATCAAGACAGTATGGTAGGGCTTCCCTGGTGGCGCAGTGGTTAAGAATCCGCCTGCCAATGCAGGGGACACGGGTTCGATCCCTGGCCCGGGAAGATCCCACATGTCATGGAACAACTAAGCCCATGCACCACAACTACTGAGCCTGTGCTCTAGAGCCCGTGAGCCACATCTATTGAGCCCACGTGCCACAACTACTGAAGCCTGCATGCCTAGAGCCCATGCTCTGCAACAAGAGAAGCCACGACAATGAGAGGCCACGCACTGCAACAAAGAGTAGCCCCCAAAAAAAAAAAAAAAAAAAAAAAGAGTAGCCCCCACTCGCCGCAAGTAGAGAAACCAGCAACGAAGACACAACACAGCCAAAAATAAAAACAAATAAATAAATTTATTTAAAAAAGACAGTATGGTACTGGCACAAACACAGAAATGTAGATCAGTGGAACAGGATAGAAAGCCCAGAGATAAACCCATGCACATATGGTCACCTTATCTTTGATAAAGGAGGCAAGAATATTCAATGGAGAAAAGACAGCCTCTTCAATAAGTGGTGCTGGGAAAACTGGACAGCTACATGTAAAAGAATGAAATTAGAACACTCCCTAACACCACGAACAAAAATAGACTCAAAATGGACTAAAGACCTAAATGTAAGGCCAGACACTATCAAACTCTTAGAGGAAAACATAGGCAGAACACTCTATGACATACATCACAGCAAGATCCTTTTTGACCCACCTCCTAGAGAAATGGAAATAAAAACAAAAATAAACAAATGGGACCTAATGAAACTTCAAAGCTTTTGCACAGCAAAGGAAACCATAAAGAAGATGAAAAGACAACCTTCAGAATGGGAGAAAATATTTGCAAATGAAGCAACTGACAAAGGATTCATCTCCAAAATTTACAAGCAGCTCATGCAGCTCAATATCAAAAAAACAAACACCCCAATCCAAAAATGGGCAGAAGACCTAAACAGACATTTCTCCAAAGAAGATATACAGATTGCCAACAAACACAGGAAAGGATGCTCAACATCACTAGTCATTAGAGAAATGCAAATCAAAACTACAATGAGGTATCAGCTCACACCAGTCAGAATGGCCATCACCAAAAAATATACAAACAATAAATGCTGAAGAGGGTGTGGAGAAAAGGGAACACTCTTGCACTGCTGGTGGGAATGTGAATTGGTTCAGCCACTATGGAGAACAGTATGGAGGTTCCTTAAAAAACTACAAATAGAACTACCATATGACCCAGCAATCCCACTACTGGGCATATACCCTGAGAAAACCATAATTCAAAAAGTCATGTACCACAATGTTCATTGCAGCTCTATTTACAATAGGCAGGACATGGAAGCCACCTAAGTGTCCATCGACAGATGAATGGATCAAGAAGATGTGGCACATATATACGATGGAATGTTACTCAGCCATAAAAAGAAACGAAACTGAGTTATTTGTAGTGAGGTGGATGGACCTAGAGTCTGTCATACAGGGTGAAGTAAGTCAGAAAGAGGAAAACAAATACCGTATGCTAACACATATATATGGAATCTAAAAAAAAAAAAAGTAGTTCTGAAGAACCTAGGGGCAGGACAGGAATATAGACGCAGACATAGAGAATGGACTTGAGGACACGGGGAGGGGGAAGGGTAAGCTGGGACGAAGCGAGAGAGTGGCATGGACATATATACACTACCAAACGTAAAATAGATAGCTAGTGGGAAGCAGCCGCATAGCACAGGGAGATCAGCTCGGTGCTTTGTGACCACCTAGAGGGGTGGGATAGGGAGGGTGGGAGGGAGGGAGATGCAAGAGGGAGGAGATATGGGGATATATGTATATGTATAGCTGATTCACTTTGTTATAAAGCAGAAACTAACACACCATTGTAAAGCAATTATACTCCAATAAAGATGTTAAAAAAAAAAGAGAAGTCAGTTTTTGAAATAAAATGCCAAATATAGATGGTGACCATCATTATAAATATTTTCTTTTGTTTTTAGTCCTAGAGTGACTATCTTTTGTATCTTAAACTACCATGTTTCTTCAGTCCCTTGGAATACTTTTAAAGAATCTCATTGTGTGAACTTTAAATAAATAAATAAATAAATATAAAAACAAAGGCAATGAGTCCTCCAAGCTCATGGCTTTCTAATTATTTTACTACACTTTTATCTGGTCTAGTGTGTCTGGAAGGAGACACCATAGGACAGTGTGTGACTGTGCATGTCTTCCCATCCCCGCGTTCAGTGACATCGGGCTGGTGGCCATGGTAGGAGTGTTTACACCATGGAAATCGACAAAGGCTCCAAACGAGGGCTTTGCGTTTCAGAACATTTACCGGCTCCCCACTGCCCTTAAGTCAAGGGCTCCTGTAAGAAGCAGAAGGGCCAAGGGCCGAGAGCTGTAATCGGCATCTTTGACCGGGGTTGGTGGGGGGTGGGGGACGTTTCACCTTTTCACCATGTGCAGTGGGACGCTCAGGTGACACTGGGAAACACAGGGATGTCTGTCTCCCTGGAAACGTTACCCAGCAGCAGCGTTGCTATGGAAACTGGGCCCAGGCAGTGGGAGGGGAGTGCAGGGTGGTCTGGGATGTCAAGAGGGGGATGGGCACACACACCACGGAGCAGATCGAGGCCACCGGAGTGATGCCCCTGACAGCCCAGCAACCTTCCCCTTGACCCACGTGGCGCAGAGCAGAGGCAGACCTCTGGGTGTGGAGGCCTGGAGCTCCTGGGCCACTCCTGCAGAGAGCGCCTGGGGCTCCTTCAGCCTCTTCTCTTCTCCTCAGCAGTCACGATGGGCCCCAAGAGCTAATGAAGGTGTGTGGGACCAGGACAGGTAAGACAGGAGCCCTCCCAGAAAGGGTGAAGGCTACAAACAAGATGCGGAAATGCGGGGCAACGGGCAAAGCAGTGCGGGCCCAGGCACACGGTAAGGATCCAGCGTTCTGCCGCTTCTCGTCCTCACTCACCCTACGGCAGCGAAGACTCGCGTGCACCGGCGAAGCCACCATTCAAATGGCCCCGCTCCAGTCCCAAAATGTCTGAACCCAAGCCAGCTTCCCTTCAGAGTCCCCCTCAAGCTAAGGCCACCGGGGGGCGCTCCCCACCTCCCCGGCTGCCACTGCTCGAAACCCACACCAAGCAATTCCAAATGGATCAAAGTCCTAAACGGACTGAGCTTTAAAACTACCTTGGAGGCGAGAGAACAGTGTCTTTATGATGCTGAGATAGAGAAGCAATTCTTTCTTTTTTTTTTTTTGGCCATGCCTCGCGGCATGCAGGATCTTAGTTCCCCGACCAGGGATCGAACCTGGACCCTGGCAGTAAAAGCGATGAATCCTAACCACTGGACGGCCAGGGAATTCCCTTAAGACAAAACATGGGCAAACAAGAATGGAAAAGATAAATTTGACTATGTTAAAATGTAAAACTTCTGGACAACAAAAGACACCATAACTACAGTGAGAAGATAGGACAGGCTAAGAGAAGATCCTTACAAACGCACAGAACTGATACAGGATTGTCCAGAATAAAGGGAAACGGGCATTCCAGGAAAAGGGGGCCTGCACCCACCCATAAGCTTGAATCGATGCCCCTTCGGGACGCTGGGAAGCGAGCAGCGTCATCTTAATAGCTAGAAAGAGCCGAGGGCCGGCCGTCGGTGGAGTGGCTCCAAAAAGTGTGGTCTAGTCATACATGTGGCTTGTGACAACACACCTGCTTATGAATAGCACACACAGTAGAAAATGTGCCTCAGAATGGCAAACCTGAATCCCCTCGGACAGAGAAGGAGAGGAACGGGGTCAGGGATGGGAAAAACACTGAGGCCAACAAGGCCCACATCGAGGCTGGTGGCAGTACACGCGCGTGCTGACATCATTTTTGATGCTCATACTTTCCCAAGCTCAGGAAATATTCCAGAACATCTCCACGTGGAGGAGCAGCTAGGGGGAGGGAGGCCAGCTGGGGGGCTCTTGCTGCCGTCACCCGTTAGGATGTGGAATGGGTGAGACCTGGGGATGTGGGAGCACAGAGGTTTCTGGCCTGGGTGGCTCTAATACTGGCAGGGATGCCATTACTATTATTACTAATAATAGCTACAAACCAATACTAATAGCTACCACTTACTAACGGGCGACCGTGCCCCATTCTGCTGTGAGTGCTTTATGGCCAGTACTATGAAACAGGCACTGAGAGTACGTCCACCTCACAGATGAGGAAACTGGGGAGGTTAAGGGATTCGCCGAATAGGCCCACCACGGTCAGCATCTCAGGCTGCTGAGGGGCAGGGAGCATGCTCAGTCGGGACAGCTTCGAGAAGCCCCCTCCTTGCGGGCTGGGGGCGTGTGGGTGGTGGGAACCCATGGGGGGAAGGGTGCGGAGGAGTGGGGTGAGAAGGCGGGGCTTCGGCTCAGGTGGGGGGCTCTGGGCTGGTGGTCTGGGTAGGGGCGTGGGTTGTGGTGGGATGGCTTGGTGGCAGTGGGGGTAGGTCTAGGATCCTGCGTTGGACTCTCTTCTCCTTGCAGAGGGTCTTCTCTGGCCCCCTCCCTTCGCCACCCTCCCCCTAAGCGCTCCAGCCAAGCTTATTCATCTCTTGGGCTCCCTACTCCCGCCCTCGGCACTCTCCTGCCCCCCTCCTGTCACCCACACTCACTTAAGGCCAGGTGCCCAGGCATGTCCATTCCGAGCCCAAGCGCCACTCAAGGCCTAGCGACCACCCAGGGAGAATGCCGAGCAGGGGGTCTGAGGGTGACTCGCCTTCCATCGGGCTCTGGAGGCCGCCCGAAGGCCTGGCCGGATACACTCACACCACACCTCGCGTGGACCTGCGCTCAGCTTCACCAGGAACCCTTCTAGTTCAGGGAGAGCAAATACTTGCTCGCTGAGCCCACGGTCAGGGAAATCGATTTGAAGATGCTGCCCAAGGGGACCGCCCTGTGGACCCAGCTGGGCTGGAAGTCGCTTTGCTTCCACTGAGGACTCTGCAGAAAGGTGCCCTTGCCTTGCCGGGGGGCGGGGACCGGCGCCTCAGAGGCGCCTCTTTGCCCAAATGTGGCCCAGGTGGCCCTCCCCCTCCCCTCGCTGAGGGCCTGACTCCCGTTTACCTGGAGATCCCTGCCCTGGAAGCAGCTGCGAGCCTGGTCTGGGGCGCGGGCGGGAGAGGTCCCTGGAGTAGCAGCCGCCTCCCCCCCCCACCCGCACTGCGACCCTTGCGCGGGCTGACCCCATCACAGACCACACACTCAGTCTGAACGTTACCCCAGAGCATAAAATGGTAAACTTGCTGGAGGAATCTGTCAATAACTATAAAGAACCTTGAAAATGTTCATCACACCCTTTGATCCAGTAAATTGACTCTAAGTAATAGATCCTAAAATAATCAGAATCGATATTACATGAATCACAGGATGTTCAGAGCAGCATTCATGATTTTTTGTATTGACCATTTTCAAGTGCACAGTTCAGTAGCATTTGGTGCATTCACGCAGCTGTGCAACCATCACATCTATTTAATTCCAGGACCTTTTCGTCCCCTCAAAAGGAGACCCCCTGCCCATTCTCTCCAAATCCACCCCAGGCCCTGGCACTCACCAATCTCCTTTCTTTGCCTCTAGACATTTCATAAGTGGAATTCTACAACAGGTGGTCCGATGTGTCTGGCATCTTTCCTCAAGCATGTTTTCTAGGTCCATCCACATTACAGCCGGCATCAGTACTTCATTCCTCTATGGCTGAGTAATATTCCATCATATTCCAAACTACTGCATTGGGCGGACAGACCGTTGATCCCTCAACAGACATTGGTTTGCTTCTAACTTTCGGCAATTGTGAATCACGCTGCGGTGAACATTTGTGTACAAGTTTTTGAGTCCCTGTTTTCAAATCTTTGGGGCCATATGGTCATTCTACGTTTAACTTATTGAGGTACCAGCATTATTTTTAATGCCCAAAACTTTACAACAGTCTTAAGCACAATTGTCTGCCTCGAGACTTCCCTGGTGGTCCAGCAGTTAAGACTCTGCGCTCCCAATGTGAGGGGCCTGGGTTCAATCCCTGGTCAGGGAACTAGATCCCGCATGCTACAACTAAAGATCCCGCACGCCGCAGCTGAGACCCAGCGCAGCCAAATAAATAAATAAATTTTTTAAAGGTGTCTGCCTCATCGAAGTGTACAGCTGCCCTACCAGAGTCTTCCAATAACAAGCCTGTTTCTCAAAAAAGATATAAAATGCCATGTGAACTATGACGATTGCCATGTAAAGTATGTTTATGGAAAGACTGGGAAAGAATATATAAAAACATTGTTCGAGGGAAATGGAAATCTGAGAACTTGCTGTTTTCCAAACTTCATATACCATGGCTAAATTGTTTTTTGAAAAAATGTTTACAAACTTCAAAAAAAATAGCATTGCTGACCCCAGTTCTGAGAGTGTGGATCTCAGCACGTGGGAGGCAGCTGACAGATGAAGGTGGGGAGGGAGGTGTGAGCCCACGGAGGCTTCATGATGCTACAAATGTGCCAGCTCCCAGGGTGCACGGGGGCTCACGGGGCTTTGAAAACTATTTGGAATGCACGTGCCCGTTATGTATATTCATTGGTACGTGCGTAAGTATCAATTATCACACAATATCTTCTTGAAAGACTGGAAGGAGGGACTTCCCTGGTGGGGCAGTGGTTAAGAATCCGCCTGCCAATGCGGGGACACGGGTTCGAGTCCTGGGCCGGGAAGATCCCACATGCGACGGAGCAACGAAGCCCGTGTGCCACAACGACTGAGCCTGCGCTCTAGAGCCCGCGAGCCACAACTACTGAAGCCCGCGTGCCTAGAGCCCGTGCTCCACAACAAGAGAAGCGACCGCAGTGAGAAGCCTGCACACCGCAACAAAGAGTAGCCCGCCAAAGCCCACGTGCAGCAACGAAGACCCAATGCAGCCATAAATAAATAAATTTAAAAAAACTACAACAATCTAGCCTGTGCTCGGTTTCCCTGAGGAGGCCCCAGGCTCGGGGGCATGGGTTGCTTTGTGCTTCTACTCCTGGGCAGCCCCTGCAGGCGGTACAGCCTCTGGGCTCAGGCCCCTTGGGAGCAGGCCATGAAGTCCCGTCAGACTTCACATCCGATCCGATCTGAGGAAGCTCGGGACGTGCTTTCTGGCCCAGGTGTCCCCAGAATGCAAGGGGCAGCTCCCAGGAGCCTGGAGCCCAGATGGGGGCAGAGCCTTCACTCCAGGACCTCCGGCCTGGAAGGTGGGGGAGATGAATCACAGCCTCCACCCCCACCCCACAGAGCATCAGGAAGCTGGTTCTGCAAGGCTGGAGAAGGGCCTTGTCATGGGGCTGCCAGCTGGTCTCAGGCCTGGGACCGGACAGAGCAGACACCATCCCACCCCCCATTCCCCCCATGCCCCTCCCCGTCACACCCACCCCCCACTGGCTCTAGGACTGCCTTTGCAGAGAGGTTCTGCGGGAGCGGGCCCTGAGCTCCCCCAGCCCAGTGTGTGAGCAGAGGGCGGCAGGAGGCCCCTGGGTGTGGAGGCACTGACCTGCGAGCGGGGGAGCACAGCCAGCAGGCCCCCAGGCCTGCCTTCAGAGGGAGGCCGTGCCCAGCCCAGCCCCTCAAGGTAGGCCAGGCCCCGGGGCAAGGCCCCTCACACCAGCGGAAGGCAGGTGCCTGTGGCGGCGGGGAGTGAGGTGAGGGTGGGAGGGGTGCGGGAGAGGAGCCAAGACACAGCTGGCTCCCAGCTGGCTCCCAGCTGGCACACAGCTGGCACACAGCTGACACACAGCTGACACACAGCTGGCTCAGGGACTGCCTCAACCCAAGCTCCAAAGGAGGACTGTGAGGCAGTGCGGGGGGGCATGCGAAGGCCTTTCCAACGATCCAGGGTGTTGGGGGGTGAGCAAGGAAGCAGAGGGCCCCCAGCGCCAGAGGCTGAACCCGGGCAGGGAGTCTGGGTGCCTGGGCCACTTGCCACAGCTCAGACGCTAAGGGGGGCCCTGGGGAACACCCAGTCCCTTATCCCCAGGGGGCCGAGGACAAGGGATTCCTGGCACAAGCCCATGCTGTGCTGTCTCCCCGGGGCTTCTCCGGGGATCAGAGAGACATGGAAGAATGAGCCCAGGAAGGGAGGGGGAGTGGGATTTCCTCGCCGCCACCCACCCGCCATGCCGGGTTGCTCTTGCGGAAGCTGAGAGGCAGCCTGCTTCAAGCTGTGGGCAGAAGCTTGAGCCTGGGGGGATCCAGCACACAGCCCCTCCCACAAGGGTCCTGGCTGGAAGGTAGGAGGGAAAGGGGGGGCAAGGCTGCAGCTCAGAGGGTCCACGGCAGAGCGCAGGAGGTGAGGTCGGCACATGGGGTGTGGGTGCACCAGTGACCCAGTCCCTGGTCGGCCAGGAACCACTGGAGGGAAGAGGGCACGTGTCCCGGAACAGGGCATTCGGGGACAGGCCCACGGCTGGCTCAGAGCCCAGGCTCACCCAGCACCGGCAGAACAGGAGCAACAACCTTGGGCAAGACAGACATGATCCCCACGTTGTTTGGGGAGACCAGTGCCGGGGCAGAAATGAGCATACAGAGCCTTGAGCTTGGACGGGGCTGCTTTAGATAGAACGCACAGGGACAGCCTCTCTGGTGACATTTGAACTGAGACCTGAAAGATGACAAGGAGCCAGCCATGCTAGGAACTTCGAAGAATATTGCAGGCAGTGCTAAGCCCTAGGATGGAATGACTTAGCGCTTGCTGGAGAATAAGGCACGTAGGGGACAGGGCGGAGGCAGGGGACAGACCGGCAGACAACTGCAATGGCTCAGCTCAGGGGGTGGTAGTGGAGACGGGGCTACCATGAGCTGCTGCTGAGCTGGGGAAAATGACCAAGGAACCGTGAGGGAGGAGGGACGCCGAACGAGCACAAGAGAAGATGCTCAACGTCACTCATCACAAGGGAAATGCAAATCAAAACCGCAATGAGATAGCCCCTCGCACCCACTAGGATGGCTGAAATAAAAACACAGAAAATAACAGTTGATGAGAACGTGGAGAAATTCAGCTCTCACACACTGCTTGTAGGAATGTCAACAGCAGTGGACGTGGAAAACTGTCTAGAGTTCCCAGATGACCCAGCAGTAACACGAGAATTGAAAACAGGCACCCAAACAAAAACTTGTACACAGATGTTCATAGCAGCACTATTTTTATTTTTTTGGCCACCCCACGCAGCTTGCAGGATCTTATTTCCCTGACCAGGGATTGAACCAGGGCCCCAGCAGTGAAAGTGCTGAGTCCTAACCACTGGACCGCCAGGGAATTCCCAGCAGCACTATTCATTTTTTGTTGTTGTTTGGCTGCATTGGGTCTTCGTTGCTGCGCGCGGGCTTTCTCTACTTGCGGCGAGCGAGGGCTACTCTTTGTTGCAGTGTGTGGACTTCTCATTGCGGTGGCTTCTCTTTGTCGTGGAGAACGGGCTCTAGGCGCGCGGGCTTCAGTACTTGTGGCACATGGGCTCAGTAGCTGTGGCTTGCGGGCTCTAGAGCTCAGGCTCAGTAGTTGTGGCGCACAGGCTTGGTTGCTCCGCGGCATGTGGAATCTTCCTGGACCAGGGCTCGACCCCATGTCCCTTGCATTGGCAGGTGGATTCTTAACCACCGCGCCACCAGGGAAGTCCAGCAGCACTATTCTTAATTGCCAAAATTTGGAAGCAACCTACATTGTCCACCAACAGATGGATAAACATAATGTGGTAACATGCACCCGGTGGATTATTCCACAGTATAAAGGAATGAAGTCCTGCTACATGCTACGACGTGGATGAAAACAGCCCAGCTGAGTGAGAGAAGGCGGGCACAAAAGGCCATGTACTGTATGATTCCAGAACAGGCAAATCCATAGGGACAGAAAGTAGATGAGAGGTTGCCAGGGACTGGGGAGAGGGAGAATGGGGATTGCCTGCTTAATGGTGTGAAGTTCCCTTCTGGGAGGATGAACACGATCAGGCACTAGCTGGTGGTGACAACTGCACCGCACCGTGGACGTACTCAGTGTCACTAATGGTAAACTTGATGTCATATATCTTTTACCACAATAAAACATTAAAACTGCTGCCCGGATCCAGAGACCACCAGTGCCCTTACAGAGGTGAAGACCACTGGAAAAGACACAGGGGTGGGGGGGAGGGGCGGGACCTGGGGAACTTGTTTAATCAATGCACATCTTTATCTCTGATTTGAAGTTCCTGAGACCTGCAGACATCCCCAGCGTCCCCACTCCACTTACACGTATCCCAAACCAAGCCACCAAACCAGGTGTCATATGACCACTGCTACTGAATTCAAGCAGGGATTGGTTGTTCTTGACTTAAAATCATGAGACGGAGGCTATCACCTGGGGATTGAGTGTAGCAGAGGATAAGAGGCCCAAGGAGGACCCTAAGGCACCCTGACATTGAGCAGTTGAGACACAGAGCTTAAGTCAGCCAGAGAGAAGGAAAACTAAGGAGGGAATCTGGGCAAGACAGTGCACCACGGACCGGGAGGATGGACTGGATCAGGACGCAGAAGGGTCCTCAGGATTTGCTAAAAGGGGGCAATCGGGGAGGGCGACCTGTACAGATACTCAGCCTTGGGGAGCTTCTGCAGAGAATGGGGTGGAAGCGCCTTGGGGCTGTGGCGGTGTCAGGTGAGACATGGGGGCTGACTAGAGGGACATAGGGGCAAGAGGGGACTCGGGGACAAGGGGTCAGGCAAGAGCAACGCAGGAAGCTCAGCGGGCAGTCGCGCTCCCGCAGGGGCCCGGTGGGCGAAGCGGGAGGCACGGCCCCACCCCGACCCCCGCCGCGAAGCGGCGGCGCCCAGGGAGGCGGGGGGCGGGGCCCAGGCTCGCTCGTCCCGCCTCCCCGGGCGCGGAGCCGCAGACAAAGAGCGCGCGGCGGCGGCGGCGCGAGCTAGGCTGGCAGCCCGTTGGCTGCGTCTCCGGCGCCAGCAGCCGGCGCAGCCCGACCGACCGGCGCGAGTCCTCCGCCCCCACCCCTCCGTCCCCACTCCCGGCCGGGGCGGGTCTCCGGACCCCGCTCTAGGAGGCCTGGCGCGACTGGGCCGGAGGCTCCGGGTGGGAGGTCCTCGCCGTACTTCCCAAATGCCGTGATCGGGAATCTCTGAGCAGGCGAGAAGAGGGAGGGTAGGCTGAGAAAAGAGCCCTGGCCCGGGTGACTGGGGGTCCCGCGGGCCCCACGGCTCCCCGGGAGGTCTAGGGACCTCCCCTTTCACCCAGGGTAATGCGAGGGGGAGGGGGTTAACGACACAATTCTAGGGGCGCCCACGGTTGGGGTGAGTCTCCCAACCCCACCCTGCGGATTGGGAAACCTAGGCTAGGCGAGAACACAGACCGGAAGTCAGCCTCTGCGCTGGCGCCCCGTTGCACCCGCTATCTCAGCTCTGCTGTCGCGAGTGTCCAAGGAACACCTTGGACGCAGCCGTGTCTGGCTCAGCAGGACCGAGAAAGGAGAAGCCAGGCAGGCTCTGTGCGCTCCCATCTTTTCAGTGGCCCAGCAGAAGTCCTCATTCATGTGTTCCCATCTCTGGAGCTTAAAAATTGTCAACCCACAGGAACGTTGGTGCATCTGACCGTGGACATCTGCATTCCCCTCACCCAGCTCTCCCCGGAGTGCACATTCCACCGCACCTGCTCCCTCCTCTCTACACACACACATTCCCAAGCAAAACGCTGGCACCGACGCTCTCCACACACCCCCACCCCCACCCCCCCGGGAAACCGCGACACCCTTAATGTGCTCAGGGATTTAACACTGACACAGTCAGCACCTCTGCATCTCTCCAATTGTACTGCTAATGCCCTTATAGCTGTTTTTTTTCTTCTTCTTTTTTTTTTCAGATCCAGGATCCAATCAAGGATCACACACTTGGTCATTAGGTCTCTAGTCTCCTGTAATCTAGAACAATCTATGCATTAAAAAAAAAAAACAACCTTTCATGACACTGACCTCTTGGAAGAGTCTAGGGCACGCGCCTTGCAGAAAGTCCCAGTCTGGATTTGCCCGCTCCGCTTCCTCCCTGGTTAGATTCAGCTTAGGTGTTTTGAGGACAGCGCTGCCCAGGGCAGGCTATGTCCTTCTCCCTCCCCGCACAGGGCGAGGAGGGGCAGGGGGCCGGGCTGCCCACCGTTAGGGAGGCTCGGTTTGATCACCTGGTGTCTCCCTTGTAAAGTTGCATTTTCCCTCCCCAATGCACAAGTAATCTGGGTGACACCTTGAGACCCAGTGACTATCTTTTCTTCCCCAACAGGCCATACCATCTGCCCCCCAGAACTCTGTGCCCACTCTTTCTGCCCAGGGGCAGGAGCGAGAGAAGGAAGAAGCACAAGAAGCCCTCATCTCAAAGGACTTTTTAGTAGTTTGGGGCTGGTGTGTGTGTCTGGGTACCCATGTGAGCTGCCTGTAGGTTGGTAAGGTTGTGGGTGATGGGAAGAGGCTCAGTTAGTTGCACGTAGCCTGGAAGAACAGATTATGTCCCTTGGGGCCGCACCTGGTCAATTATCCCTGGAAATTGATCTGATAGGTGTGAGGCCTGCCCCTCTTATTTGTAATAACCTCACTTCCTAGGTGATATTGACATAATTTGGGGCTTCACTGATTTATCCAAGTCCTGAGCGAGGTCCTAGCTACTCAAAGTGTAGTCTGAGGGCCAGCAGCATGGACATCCCCTGGGAGGTCGTGAGTAATGCAGAATCCCAGGCCCGCCCCTGGAGCTGCTCGAGCAGATCCCGCATTCTAACAAGGGCCTCAGGGTAGAGTCATGCTGGCCCAGAGCACCCCCTTGAGGAACCAGGGAGGACTTGCACACACCTTGACAGGATTCAGACCACAGGCAAGTGCTTCAAAGGGTCTCTGCTCTCACTCCACAAAGGGGAGTGGGTGGGTGGTGCCCATGGGGCAAGCGGAAATCTGATCCACCTGCCCTGGCCCCCCTGCCTTTCCAGGGAAGAGCAGGCCTCTCGGGCCCCTCTGAAGTCCTGCCTGGAGAGAGAGGCTGGGAATGAGGGGTGCCCCACGTGCGGCCAGTATGGAAAAGCAAAGAACTTCCGGAGGTCATCATTAAGATCAGTTTTAGGGGGCTTCCCTGGTGGCGCAGCGGTTGAGAGCCCGCCTGCCGATGCAGGGGACGCGGGTTCGTGCCGCGGTCCGGGAAGATCCCACATGCCGCGGAGCGGCTGGGCCCGTGAGCCATGGCCGCTGAGCCTGCGCGTCCAGAGCCTGTGCTCCGCAACGGGAGAGGCCACAACAGTGAGAGGCCCGCGTACCACAAAAAAAAAAAAAAAAAGATCTGTGTTTGGGTGTGTGCTCACAGCTTCCCAGGCACCTTGGGTGATGATGGAAAACGTCCTCCCACCCACCTACCTCTGGGCTAACCTGGCTGGCCCAAAAGCAAGCTCTGTGTCTCGCAGTAATCAAAATGATATCCCTTATGGAGTGCTTTTCATTTCCACTGCTCAAAGCAAGCATGAGGAAGAGACAGATTGCACGACAAAGAGGGGAGACGCCTGTCACACCCAAAGCCAGCTCTGAGCCCCAGCTTCTCAATCTTTCTTCTTTTGACTTGGCTCACGTGCAAAAGGACCAAATGTGCCTCCACCTTGGCATGTGTCCATCGCCTAAGTAATCTTACACGTTACACTACACAACTCACGGCGCCTCTGTTTTTCTCCCCCTTCTTTCTTACTAGAAAAACCCTCAGAATAATATTGGACATTCTTCTGTCACTGGACATTAATTGTGACATGTTCATGAGGAATGCCTTCTCCATCCGATTTCCACGCCTTAACGCCTGACCAAATGGCCTGATGGCAGCAACTCCACCCCCACCCAAATGCGATCCCAGGGGACCCAGTGCCGCTGATTTCCCAATGGCAATGACGCCGGGAGGCAGGCGCTCTTTATTCCCATAGAGCAGGTGAAGAAACTGAGGCACTGAGCCAGTGAGCCGTTGAGTATCCCCACACCACACTGTCTTCCCCGGCAGGGATCCCGAAGTAGAAGGAAAGAAGGGGCTCCTGGTGGGCTAAGTGCTCTCGCGTGCTTTTCTTCCTTTGGTAGGTGTACACGTGTTTCTTGCTTTCAAAGCTTTACCGGGGTACCATTGCCACATGATCAGCTGCACATATTAGAGCGTACAGTTTGAAAAGTTTTGATATAAGGTGTACACACACACCTGTGAAGCCACCACCACAATCAAGATAGTGACCATTTCCATCATCCCCGAACGCGTCCTCGTGCTCCTGCCTCTGCTCCCTCCCTCCCACCCATCCCTGCACATACTTTCTGTCACTATAGATGAGTTTGCATTTTCTAGAATTTTTCTATCAGTGGCTCAGACAGATCCACGTCATGGGGGTCATGGTGTCAGAGAGAAGGACACAGGCCCGGCAAGCAGGGACAACAGGAAAGGCTCTCGGAACGTGCGTTTGTGTCTCAGTGTTAGGTGACCAGGCTACCTCCCTTTCTGCCCTTTATGACCTGGCTTCTTCCTCTTCCTATCAACATGCATGACCCTCCCCCACTCAGGGTCATTTCCAGATTTTTCAAGCTCTCTCTGTGCCCCCCCATGCCCCCAGCGCCCACACTTGGTTAAGTATCCTTGGAGGACTAGACTGGGATAACAGAAATGGAGCTGCGGTTCTGACATGCCGCACTTAAAGTGCCCGTGATAGACCACGTCAGTGGAATCAAGGGCCCAAAAACCACAGGATCATCTCAAGAGCCACAGAAAAAGCATTTGACAAAACCTAACAACACTTCATGATAAAAACGCTCGAACTAGGAACAGAAGGGAACTTGCTCAAGCTGATAAGGAGCATGTATGACAAACCAGAATTGTGGGTGAAAGACTGGAAGCTTCTTAGACCAGCAACAAGACAAGGATACCCACTCTCACTTCTATTCAACACTGTACCGGAGGTGCTAGCCAGAGCAAATAGGCAAGAAAAGGAAATGAGAGGTATCCACAATGGAATATTACTCGGCCATAAAAAGGAACGAAATTGGGTCATTTGTAGAGACGTGGTTGGATCTAGAGACTGTCATAGAGTGAAGGAAGTCAGAAAGAGAGAAACAAAAATCGTGTATTAACGCACATATGTGGAACCTAGAAAAATGGTACAGATGAGCCAGTTTGCAGGGCAGAAATAGAGACACAGACGTAGAGCACAAACGTATGGACACCAAGAGGGGAAAGTGGTGTGGGGAGGGGGGGGGTGTGATGAATTGGGAGATTGGGATTGACATATATACACTAATATGTATAAAATGGATAACTAATAAGAACCTGCTGTATAAAAAAATAAATAGAATAAAATTCAAAAAAAGAAAAGAAATGAGAGCTATTCAGATTGGAAAGGAAGTAAAACTATCCTCTATTTATACATAGGAAATCCTGAAGAATCCACTCAAAACAACCATTCGAGCTAATAAATGAGTTTAGTAAGGTTGCAAGATATAAGACCAATATAAAAAATCGATTGTATTTCTATACAGTGGCAATGAGAAAAATGAAAAGGAAATTAAGAAAACAATTCTACTTACAATAGCATCATAAAGAATAGAGTACTCTGGAATAAATTTAACAAAAGTGCAAAACATTGGCGAAGGAAATTGAAGACTCAGGGAATTCCCCAGCGGTCCTGTGGTTAAGACTCTGTGCTCTCACTGCCAAGGGCCGGAGTTCAATCCCTGGTCAATCCCTGGTTGGGGAACTAAGATCCCACAAGCGACGCGGCAAAGAAATTGAAGATTCAAATAAAAAGGCATCGCATGTTCATGGGTAATACTCTCCCACATTCAATGCAATATTCAATACAAATTCAATGCAATTCGTACAAAATCACAGCTGGTTTTTCTGAAATTGACGAGCTGATCCTAAAATTCATATGGAAACTCAAGTGACTCAGAATAGACAAAACGACCTTGAATAGCACAAAGTTGGAAGACCCACAGTTCAAAAGTTACTTACAAAGCTCTAGTAAAAGCAATGTGTTACAGGCATAAAGATAGACATTTCTCCAGAAAAGATACGCAAATAGCCAATAGCACAGGATAAGATGCTCATCAGGAAATGCATATGATGTCCCCTCAAACCCAGTAGGATGGCTATAATAAAGAACGTGTGTGGGAAGGGTGTGGCGAAACGGAACCCTCATACACTGCTGGTGGGAACGTAAAACTGTGCAGCCCTTGTGGAAAACAGACAGCTCCTCAAAATACTAAACACAAGTACCATATGATCCAGCAATTCCATTTCTGGGTATATACACAAAAGAATTGAAAGCAGGGACTCAAACAGATATTTGTACACTCATGTTCACAGCAGCACTGTTCACACTAGCCAAAAGGTGGAGATAATTCAAATGTCCATCAATGGATGAATAGATAAATATTATGTGGTATAGCCATACAAAGGAAAATTACTCAGTAATAAAAAGAAATTTAGTACTGATACATGCTACAACATGGATGAACCTTAAAAACACGATAGGGGCTTTCCTGGTGGCGCGGTGGTTGAGAGTCCGCCTGCCGATGCGGGGGACGCGGGTTCGTGCCCCGGTCCGGGAAGATCCCACATGCCGCGGAGCGGCTGGGCCCGTGAGCCATGGCCGCTGAGCCTGCGCGTCCGGAGCCTGTGCTCCGCAACGGGAGAGGCCATAACAGTGAGAGGCCCGCGTAACGCAAAAAAAAAAAAAAAAAAAAAAAAAAAAC
>NW_020838062.1:2917943-2921601 GCF_003676395.1 Aethalodelphis obliquidens
AAAAAAAAAAAAAAAAAAAAAAAAAAAAAACACGATAAAGGAAAGAAGTCGGACAACAAAAGGTCGCGTATCGTATGGTTTCATTGAGATGAAATGTCTGGAACAGGCAAGTCCATAAAGACAAGTAGATTGGTGGTTGCCAGGGCCTAGGAGGTATTGGGGGAAATGTGACTGCTAATGGGTACGGGGTTTCGTTTCAAGGTGATGAAAATGTTCTGGAATTCGATAGTGGTGATGATTGCACAACTCTCTGAATATACTAAAACCCACTCAATTGTATGTTTTACAAGGGTATGTGAATTATATCTCAATAAAGTTTTTTTTAAATGCCTATGAACTATCGGGAGAAAAGGGTCTGGAACTCAAGGCTAGAATAAGACACTCGGCACTTAACCTGGGTGTCAGAGACCTCTGGGGATCTAGGAAGGGGCCCCAGGGCGCCCCAGCAAAATGAAGCCACATGGCAAGTGCTGTAGGTGTACTTGTGCATTTCTCTGGGCTGAACTGTATCCCGGGGGGGTTCCTTATTTTGGCAAGGTGCGGAGGCCACAGGTGGGTGTGGACAAACCATGGAGAAGCCTCTCTGAAGCTGTGAAGCACCAGAGTTTAAGGGGGGGGCAGGCAAGGGGTCCTGGAAACTGCCTGGTGTTCTGGGACAAAAGCTTCCCTCCCCTCTGAAAAGAGGCTGGGACCAGGAGAAGCTCCCTGCTGCGCCTGGGACGCCAGCCCCCAGACCCAGAGTCATCTGGGATAGTTAATGGTTTTCCCTGCTCTCCAGATTTTTTTTAATTCAATTCTCTTTTGTCTTCCCTTAATTTTGAAGGATAGTTCCTTTTTAAAAACTGCATCCATACTGTATAGCACAGGAACTCTACTCAATACTCTGTAATGACCTATATGGGAATAGAATCTAAAAAAGAGTGGAGATATGTATAACTGATTCACTTTGCTGTACACCTGAAACTAACACAACGTTGGAAATCAACTATACTCCGACAAAAATTAACTTAAAAAGATAAATTTAAAAGGTAAAATAAAATAAAACTGCATCCAGTCTCAGATTCTGTCCAAACTTCTGCAGGAGCTTTAAAAGGGAGCAGCACCCCCAGGGACTGGTCAGTGAGGGCTGCAGATGAGGAAAAGCAGAGGCGGCTGGCCTGAGGCCGCCCTCCTCCTGGGGAGCTACTTGCCCAGGGCTTGGGGTTCTCTCTCCAGGAGAAAAGCCTGGACTGCGACCTTCCAGCCCAGGTTCACCTCAAGCCTTCCTGCGACATGAAGCCTCCCTGAAGGCCGTCCCAGCCAGACCTGTGGCAGCCTCCCTGCCACTGCCCATGGGGAACCCGAAGGGTCACAGCAGCGTCGCCTCCCAACCACGGCTCATCTCGGGCCTGCAGCGCAGCGCAGGTTGCCCTCCACTCTCCACACATCCGCAAGGGACTGGCCTTTAACGAAGCACTACCTCAATCCCTCTGGGAGGAAGTTAAGATTCGCTTTTTGCCATTTGATAGAATGATCCCAAGAAAGGAAGCAGTGAGGACGGGATCCCACGGCCTCATCAACCAACCAGTGCAGCCCACCTCCCGCCGGGAGCCCTGGTGCCACTACTGGGATTCCACGGGACTGCTCGGGGTCCAGCCTGGGCCATTCCCGAACCTGATCCCACGAGGGCGAATAGCAATGGCCAGGCAAGATTTCCAAACAGCTGGAACGAGAGATGGGAGGAAGCACGAGGCGGGGTGGGGGTGGCGGAGAGAATGGCAGAAAGAAGGCGGAGGGCCGAGAGCGGGGAAAGCAGAGGGCCCGCGTGTCCCGGGAGAGCGGCCCGAGAGCGCGGAAGAGGAGCGCCGCCAGGCTAGGCAACATTCCCGTCCTGCCCCCCTCCCCTCCCGCCCAGGACGGCCAGAGGCTCTCAGCACGAATGCAGCACTCCCGCGGGCTCCCCAATCCCCACCGCGCCCCGGCCGATGCCTGTAGGGGTCCCCCCTTTTCTTCTAAGGAGACCCCATTCCCCCAGCCAACACCTCTCCGACCTGCACTTGCTCCCCAGTCCGGACCAATAAACCCAGAGCAGAAACGTTATCCCTGTCTGCGCCCGGTCTGCCCCTGGGTCCAGACTCCCTCTAACCTTGAACTCCCTCCACAGAGCCCTGGGGGCGTCTCAGACCACGCCATCCGGGACATTTCTCTAGACAGCTCTCAGAGCGCACACAGAAAGTACACACACGCAGGGCCGGAGAAGCCTCCGCGAACACACAGACGGGGCACAGGCACGCACTCACGAAGTCACGCCACGCACAGGCAAGGAAGCCGAGCTCCGGGTCCGAGAGCGCGACCTGGAGTCTCCCCTCCCTCCCCGCCGATCACTGCCCGGTACACGCCCCCACCGCCCAAGACCCGAAGGCCCTGCGGGGCCTAGGGCAGGCCGGTCACCGACTCCCGAAGACTGCCCTTCTGGCAGACCCGGCGACAGCCACTCACCCGAGGCTCCCAAGGGCTGGGAGCCCACCGTTTGTCTGGGCAGGGCCGGAGCGGAGAGTGCGTGCGGGGGTAGATGCCCGATCCTGGCCAGGCGGCGGCGGGGTCCCGGGGCGGCCCGCGCGCTCCAGTACCCCTGGCCCACGGGGACCTGGATTTGCCCCGCCCCACCGCGCCGCGGGCGCCCTGCTCCCTCCCCCGCCCTGGGTCCACCGGGGCTAGCGAGTGCGGGGAACGGAGGCCGTTGCTATGCAACCCCCATCCCGCGCCGGCGCCGGCAGCAACGCGTTTCCCGGCTCCCGGGCCCGGGATGTATGAGCACAGGACCTAGGCTGAGCCCAACTTCCCGACCCGGGCCGACCTGGACCCAGGGCTCGCGTCCCAATCAATGTACTCCGGGCGAGCCAGGGATGCGCCCCGCACCCCTACCCCCGCGCAGGGACCCCCCATCTTTGCCTGGTTCCCACGGAGCACCTACACCCAGCAGCCCCAGAAACTGAGGGCGAGGATGGCTCCCTACCTCTTCCTCGTCGAGCCCTCGTGCCCCTCCACCCGGCCCTCCCCGCGGGCCAGCTCTTCCCCAGGTGTCGCCCACGCCCCTCGCCCCAGCTGCCCAGCCGCCCTACCTGAAGCATCACTTTGTACTGCTCCTCCGGTTTCTGGACCACGCACATATTACATCCCATGGTGCTAGCCGGCGAGGGAAGGAGGGCGGGAACGGGAAAACGCCTTTCACTGGCCCGTGCTCAGGACCTCGGGTCCCGGCCCAGGGCCGGGGGCCATACCCTAGCGCGGGGGGCGGGCCGCCTAGCGGGGGAGGGGGGCACGCCCCCGAGGGGGGGGCAGCTCCACGCCCCTCGGGTTAACTCTTAGCTGGCTGAGGCCAGGCGCGGGCATGCTCCCTTGCACCCGGCCAGGAAAAAAAGGGCAGCGGGGGATGGGCGGGCGCGCCGGGCGTTGCTTGGCTACGGCCCCCCAGGAGGCGCGGGGGCGCGCCAGGCCACTGGGGACCGTCAGGGGCCGTAGGCCGCGCGCCTCCCCGCCCGCGGGGCCCGCCGCTGCCGCTGCCGCCTCCGGCTCCCGCCCATGGCCACCAGCCCCGGGAGCCCGGCCCTCGCGCTTGGCGCCGCGGCCCGGCCAGCCGACTGGGGGGCGGCGGCGCGGCTGCGGCCCCCGCCCGCGG
>NW_020838062.1:2922001-2947067 GCF_003676395.1 Aethalodelphis obliquidens
CGCGCGCCGCGGCCCAGGCC
This sequence comes from Aethalodelphis obliquidens, assembly GCF_003676395.1. Taxonomy (NCBI): domain Eukaryota; kingdom Metazoa; phylum Chordata; class Mammalia; order Artiodactyla; family Delphinidae; genus Aethalodelphis; species Aethalodelphis obliquidens. Next base: position 2,922,022 of record NW_020838062.1, read on the forward strand.
CGCGCCCGCGCTCCCGCCTCGCCCGGCCGCGCTCCCGGCGCCTGCTCTCGGGCCCGCAGCCGGCCCCGCGGTCTCCAGCTCCCGCCCGGGACGACGGGCACAGCGCGCGCGCCCGCGGCGGCGGCGGCGGGGGAGGGGCGCGGGGACCGGGCGCAAGCGCGCGGGAGAGTGGAGCTGGGCTGGGTGGGAGAGCGAGCGGCTGGAGGCCGCGGGAGCTGGCGCGGGAAGCTGGGGGCGGGGCCTTGACGGGGATGGAGTGGGTCCCTGGTTCCCCGCGGTCCCCGGCGTCCGTCTCCGAGCACCCGGCCCAGTTTGTGCCGCCCGCCCTGTGCCAGCCCGGGAGACGGGGATCCTGTTTGGAGGAGCGCCTCCCGGGATCCCCCAGAGAGCTCAGGGCCTCGGGAGGGGGGCGCGATTTCAGACCCTTTCCCAGTTCCTCCGCGCCGCATCCCGAATGCCTCTAGCCCTCCCTCAGGTTGCCCTTTAACGAGTGCTTCTCTCCTTCAACTTAGCCGTTCTCTCGTTGTTGAAATGGACACCTTTGTTAAAATTTACAAAGAAACAAATGTTTTTAATAAGAAGGAGAAAAAGAAAAAAGCATGAGGTGGGGTGGGTCCTGGGGAGAGCCGACTAAGGGCCTTGGGGTGCCCTGGGGCCCTGGCGTGCAGCCTACCTGTGTCTCAGCCACAGCCTGCGCTCAGGCACACCGCTTTAACGTTCCCTCCATCTCCCTCTTCTCTCCCACAACCTGTCCTGGCTCTCTTCTTGGGAAGCCTGGAGAGGGACAGCCTGGGAAGCAGCATCGGATTGAGGGCTGGGTTCCCATGGGGTGCCAGGAAGAGCTGCAGAGCCCAAGCCCTCTGGCTGCAGATCACTTGATTAAATTGTTGCATGCTTCATTTCCAGGCTTTGGCAAGTGATAGAATCATTAACCACACAGGGCCGAAGGCCCCTCCAAAGCCTTTCATTCCTCCCTGACTCCTGGTTTAGAGAACAGGAATCAGGAACGGTGGGCCTGCCTGGAGTCTGGAAAAGGAATGTGGGTGTTCCAAAATGCAGACCTTGAGACAAGACAAGGGCTGATGTGCAGGTTGCATATGTCAGAAAGTGGTCTCAGGGGAATGAGAGCCATTCTAAGGGTACATTATCAAGTTGGTCGGCACTTGAAGCTGCTAGGACTTGACTCTGCTAGGGGCTGGCTGGGTAGAATTGTCTGCCCCGGACCCAAAGAGGAGACTGCCACACCACAAAAGACCACGAGCCCGGTGGCTTAAAACAACAGAGACGTATTCTCTTCATAGTTCTAGAGGCTCCAAATCCGAAATTAAGGTGCTGGCAGGGCCACGCTCCCTCTGAAGGCTCTAGGGGAGGGTCCTTTGCCTGTGCTGAGCTGCTTGGCGGCTCGTAGCCATGTTTCGTGTTCCGTGACTTGTAGCTGTATCGCTCCAATCTTTCCCTTCATCTTCATATGACCTTCTTCCCCATGTGTCTACTCTGTGTCTGGGTCCAACTTTCCTTCTTCCTTACAAGGACACCAGGGAGTTCCCTGGCGGTCCAGTGGTTAGGACTCCGTGCTTTCACTGCCGTGGGAAGCCATGCTGCGTGGCAAAAAAAAAAAAGAGAAGACACCAGTCATTGGACTTAGGGCCCACCCAAATCCAGCATGACCTCCTCTTAAATTGGTTACATCTGCAAAAACTGTAAATCCAAATAAGGTCACATTCACAGGTACCAGGGACTGGAACTTGAACTTCTGGAGGACGTAATTCTACCCACTACACATCAGCAAGTCCAGATTCCGAGCCTGCAGAAGTGGACTCTGCCTCTTGGTGGGAGGAACGACAAAGTCACACTGGATAGGAGCGTGAGTGTCTGTGTAGACCACATGGGAGGGCTTTGTGGACGTTTTGCCATTGACCGTACCCTCCTCCATCACCCATTCTAGATTTCCCTCGCCCTCAGAAGGCCTCTCCACGGGTCGAGGTGATTTTCGTGGAGGACTGAACCACATCTTTATCCGCCACAGGTCAGCGCGTTTCATTGCTTTCCCCTTGTCAGGCCACCAGCGTGCAATCACCTGTTTACAAACACCGAGAGACACACTAGCGAATCCGTGTGTCACGGACATACTTCCTGCTGTCCTTGGAGAGCAGCAACTCTAGCTCGTGACGTACTCAGGATCAGCTGCCCTGCCGATACAGCAGTCTTTTCTTGAGTGGATGGTCCCTGGGTACAAGGAGCTCACATTGACCAGATGGTAGGTTTCATTTCAAGTTCTGCAGAGCCCTTACCATGAGCCCTGATGGAAGCAGTTCCCGCCACCCCAGAAACCAGGACCGCTGGTTCAGGAGGGCCTAAGGTTTCAGAAATGGGGAGCACAGATTCCCCAGATGGGTCACTGGGAAGCAATGGGAGAGCAGCCAACGCTACTCTCATTCCTTGGTTCACAGCACCATGGATTCTATCCACTGGGGACACAGCACCACAGCACCACGTACTAACTATTAACTCAGTGCATTCGTCACATTATGGAGTAACACTCCGCAGCCCCACAGGGTGTATTTCCCGAGCTGGCATCTTTGCAGAGCAAGACCACTGACTCCCAGGGTCGTGTGCCTATTGTCACACCTCCTTTCTTGGAAGAAGAGTCCCTTACTCTGAAGCACTGTTACGTGACATACTATGTAAGCCCTCCGATTGCTGGCAGACACGCTATGCACAGGAAGGCCAGTCCACATCTGGAGTACAACCAATTATCGCCCCTTCCAAGGTGGAAGGAGCCCAGTGTAATCACGCTGCCTCCAAACGGCTGGATGGTCCCCTGGAGGAATGGCATCACATTGAGGGCTGAGGTCACTGCTCCGGCGGGCTGGGCACTCAGTGGTGGCAGAATCAGGATTAGCCTCCTCGGTGAGAGGAAACCCTAGCTCTTGGGCCTTTGCAGAACCTCCAGCCTTTCCACTACAGCCACTGCCTTCACGGGTCCAGGGTACCACGGAGAAAGGCCAGCTGACCTCCGCAAGGCAGAGACACGGGACCCACACCCTCTTCCCACGCACCCCTTTCGGTGTGCTAGCTAGCTCCCACGCTCTTCTCCAAATCTTCTAGTCTTTGGCTGTGATACTGTGATTTATGAAAAGAAATATATATACTTGGTATTTGTCCCTGTTTCTGGCACAGAGCTCCTAAAACTCTTGGAATTTCCTAAGTGATGAGAGCTATAAAAGTGTCTTTATTAAGTGAATGAGGTGACTTTGGGACCCCACCTGAGGATGGGGGCTGGTTGCCAGGGGAACCAACCAGGTGATTAGAAGCTTGGGATTTTCACTTTCTCCCCCCATCTGCCTCTGGGGAGGGGAGAGGGGCTGCAGGTTGAATCAATGGCCAATGGCCAGTGATTTCATCAATCGTGCCTGTGTGATGAAGGCTCCATGAAAACCCACCAGGACTGGGTTCAGAGAACTTCTGGGTTGGTGAACACATGGAAGTGGCCGGGAGAGTGGCCCCTGGTGAGGGCGTGGAAGCTCCGGGCCCTTTCCTCATGCCTCGCCCTGTGCCTCTCTTCCATCTGGCTGTTCCTCAGTTATATCCCTTTATGATAAGTCAGTGATCTAGTAAGTAAAGTGTTTCTCTGAGTCCTGTGAGCTGCTCAACCAAATTAATTGAACCCTCAGATGGGGTCGTGGGAAGCTCCCATCTATAGCTGGTCAGTCAGAAGCACAGTTGACAACCTGGGCTTGCAGTTGGCATCTGAAGTGGGGGGTGGGGGAGCGCAGTCTCATAGTCTCGTGGGACTGAGCCCTTAACCTGTGGGGTCTGATGCTATCTCCAGGGAGACAGTGTCGGAATTGAGTTGGATTATAGGACACCAGCTGGTGTGCAAGAATTGCTTGGTGCTGGGGAAAACCCCACCCCCACCCCTCGGAATTGGGTGCAGAACCCTTTCTACCGACCCAATCTTACTCCCTCTGGGTCCCTGACCAATCAGTTAAGTTGTTTTCCATGGACACCTTTAACTCAGGCCATAGCTCTCTCTACCAAGTGGACGGCCAAGTGTATTGCTCACTGGGGGGATTTCCCTCACCACCGTCCCTGAGGGCCACCTGAATGGGACCATAGTGAGACAGCAATCCACTTTTATCAGTACCAACATAATGCGGTGACCCATCTATGAGCCGGGTCTGAGTGCTTCCCCCGCATGGGTTAGTCACAGGGAACCTCCGCCCATGAGCCCACAGGTGTGAGCTGAGGAAGAGTACAGAGTGTGATGGAGGCAGGTGACACGTGGGGTCTTGACTACCTGTCCATGTACCTGACCATGTAGCCTTGGGCCCCAGTTGGGCCTGGTCTGGAAGGCGTCATCTCCATTGGATCGCTGCTGTGTCTGCCAGGCCACAGGGCTCAGTGGGTCTGCCAATACTCGGCTCGTGATGGCCAGCTCTGGTTACACAGGCACTTGATAACCTGGCATGAGGCTCTAAGTCTGGACCACGGCCCGGTAGCATGACAGCAGCTTCTTTTTTTTTTTTTTTTGGCTGCATCGGGTCTTCGTTGCTGCGGGTGGGCTTTCTCTAGTTGCGGTGAGTGGGGGCTACTCTTCGTTGTGGTGCGAGGGCTTCCCATTGCCGTGGCTTCTCTTGTTGCAGAGCACAGGCTCTAGGCGTGCTGGCTTCAGTAGTTGCAGCACATGGGCTCCGTAGTTGTGGCTCACGGGCTTCGTTGCTCCACGGCATGTGGGATCTTCCCAGACCAGGGCTCGAACCCGTGTCCCCTGCATTGGCAGGCAGATTCTGAACCACTGCGCCACTAGGGAAGCCCCAGCAGCTGCGTTTTTGAGCGGTGGGTAGCTCTGCCACAGAAGATATGGCCTTGCTCCAGACCTTTATGGGTCTGTACTGGAATCCTTCTACAGAGGCTTCCCACAGACTCCCCCCAGCATCATTGTCTACCATGGACAGATCCCCTTGAGCCTTTAGACTGGCTGCATCTTATAGCCCTAGTGGCCTAGCATCTTGCACTGCAGTCCAGATCTTCTGCACGGCCCTTTCTTGCTCTGGACCACTCTCAAAACAAGTGACACCTGTGCATCTCAAGACCTGCTTATAGACATTCTACCAATTCAGTGATCTACCCAGCATCATGCCAAATAAATCCCTTTTCTTGCTTAAGTTAGAGTCAGTTTCTTCCTGCAATCAAAAAGCCCTAACATGAAAAACCTGTGAGAGTGTGGGAGAGGAAGATCGGAGACAGTCGATCGATCGAGGAGCAGCTGCTTTGGTCTGACCTCAGCAATTCAGCAACAGGTATGGCAGGCAGCCAGGCTGGAGCAGAACAGCCGGCTCAAGAGACAGATATGGTGAGGGCAGTCACCACCATCATCTCCATGGCCATTGCAGCATTCGTTAACCTGAGGACCAAATACCAAGGTGAGCCAGCCCAGGTTCTTATCTGGACTGGTCCTATCCTGTGACTCTGGGTTTCTTTCCCTCGATGCCCTGAAGCTTGGTCCTGCTGAGGACACCATGTCACCCCACAGAAAGTTTGCACTCCAGCTCACCCCTGATTGCTGCAAAGAGGTCAGGAAGCCAATCTCCTATTTTTCCAGTGGATGTACGGTCCCTGCCTGGTCTTCACCCCAGCCCTGCCATATGCCCAACTGGGAAGCCCTGTTTCCCAGTAGTCACTCATGACCTTGCCCACTGGCATCCCCAGAAGGGAGCTCCCAGGGAAGCAGAGGCCAGACCACAACCGGGAAACTGTCCAGCTTCTCATCTCTGGAGAGTCTGGACTCTTTGTTGTCTGTCATCCTAGAATGAAGAGGTTGCACTCTCCTAATTCTTTGTGTTTGCCACTCTATTTTCCACTGCTCGTATCTTTGGTGTTGTGAGCCAAAGAAGTCATCAGCAAACGCAAGGTCACCTAGATGTTCCTCTAGGTTATCATCTTCTAGGATTTCATAGTTTGACATTTCCTGTTTAGGTCTACGATTCATTTTGAGTTAATTTTTGTGAAACGTATAAGGTCTGTGTCTAGATTCATTTTTTTGCATGTGGACGTCCAGTTGTCCCAGCGCCATTTGTTGAAAAGATTATCCATTCTCCATTGAATTGCCTTTGCTCGTTGCCAAAGATCAGTTGACAGTAGTTGTAAGGGACTATCTCTGCTATTCCATTTTGCAAAACTGAAAACCCTGTTGATGACACGGAGGAAGCAGATGGTGGGCCCAGGGGGCTTCTCATGTTCTATATGAGAACATGTCCTGGCTCATGGGAACATAGGTATTTGCTTTTCTAGTTTTATTCTGTTGTTTTGTTTTTTTAATTCAGATGCACAGAATTGGATTACTCACTATCCACCAAATTTGTCCACTCGAGGCCCACTTTCATTTTGTTTATTTTAAAAATAAGCTCGTTAACACCGACTAAGCCAGCACCCAACACTGACACAGGACCGTTACCGGTAACTTACGTATACCATCCTGACCCCGCCTCCCCCATGCCCCACAGTGACCAATAGGCCACAGTTGGATTTATCATTCTCTTGCTTTTTAAAATTGGGAACAAATATGTATAACACAAAATTTGCCATTTTAATCACTTTTAAGTACAATTCAGGGGCATTAATTACACTCACAGTGTCCAACCATCACCATATCTCCAAAACCCTTTAATCACCTCAAACAGAAACTTTGTACCCATTAAGCAATAGTTCCCCCTTCCTGTCCCTGAGCCCCTGGTAACTTCTATCTACTTTCTGTCTGTATGAATTTGTCCATTCGAGATATTTCATATAAGTGGGATTGTATAACATTTGTTAGTTTATTAGTATTATTTTTTTAATTTATTATTTTTGGCTGCATTGGGTCTTCGTTGCTGCGCGTGGGCTTCTCATTGTGGTGGCTTCTCTTGTTGCAGGGCACGGGCTCTAGGTGCGCAGACTTCAGCGGTTGTGGCGTGCAGGCTCTAGGGTGCGCGGACTACAATAGTTGTGGCTCACGGGCTCTAGAGCGCAGGCTCAGTAGTTGTGGCACACGGGCTTAGTTGCTCCGTGGCATGAGGGATCTTCCCAGCCCCGGGACTGAATCCATGTCCCCTGCATTGGCAGGCAGATTCTTTTTTTTTTGTGGTACGCGGGCCTCTCACTGTTGTGGCCTCTCCCGTTGCGGAGCACAGGCTCCGGACGCGCAGGCTCAGCGGCCATGGCTCACGGGCCCAGCCGCTCTGCGGCATGTGGGATCTTCCCGGACCGGGGCACGAACCCGTGTCCCCTGCATCGGCAGGCGGACTCTCAACCACTGCGCCACCAGGGAAGTCCCACGACTGGCTTACTTGACTCAGCATAATGTCCTCAAGTTTCATCCATGTTGTAGTGTGTGTAGCAGAACTTCATTCCTCTCTATGGATGAATGGTATTCCATTGTATGGATGGACCACATTTATTCCTCTAGTTATCTCTCTATGGACGCTTGGGTTGCTTCCCCTTGTTTTATCATATATGCTTTCAGTTTAGCTTATTTTTTAACTTTATGCAAAAAACTATCTCATCTGTAGTCTTCTGTGACTTGCTTTTCTCCCCTCAACATTATATAACTCAGACTTTTTCCCATGATGTTGTTTGTAGCTATAGGTAATAGGTAACAATAGGTAATAATGCATAATTTATCTACCCATTCTCTTGTTGCAGGGCATTTCAGTTGCTACCAGTGGGTCGTGTGCAGTCTCCTAGTGCAGCGTATGGAAGTTTCTCTTGAATATGAGCACATATTCACACCAACAGATGAGGCCTAGCTGTTTCCCAAGGCGGTCCTGCCAGTGTACACTCCCACTAGCAATGTGGAAATGATCCTTTGGGATCTGCATCTTCAACTCTTGGCATTTTCAGACTTCATTTTTGCCAGGCTTGTGGGTGGAAATGGTCCCTCACTATGATTTTGCATTTCCCTGATGACTGATGATGGAAGAAATGTTCACATAGTGAGGTCTGGGGAAGTCATTCTGGCTTATGCATGAGTTCATTTGAATTTGAGGCTAACTAAAACAGCTTGTTTGTGGCCTATCGAACATACGTTGCCCATCTGCTTTATTAAAGAAAAGGGTGCATTGACCAGAAGTAAAGAACGTCAGTGATAAAAATATGAAATGCCTCCCCTCCTAGAACTCCTTTGATTTGATAAGACTCCCTTCCCATGTGCCAAGGCCATACTGACTCGCTGTGGACATGCCGGTCTGTTTTTTTAAACCTTGAAGGAATGTATCCTTGACTTGTTTGATGGTCTTTGTTCTGACAAGTTCTAAAACTGTGCTGAAAACCATGCGTCTCTGGAACAGTTCCTCAGGGTCATATGAGAGGCTGTCTTCCAGGCTAGAGTCCTCAGTTTGGCTCAAATAAAACTCTTTTCTATTCCTATTATAGATTGTTTATTGATTATTTTCGTCGACACTAGTGAGGCAAATATTTTCTTCCGTGGTTTCTTGGCCATTTGCATTTTCTCTTCTATGCTACACCTGGTTTTGACTTTTGCCTTTTTTTGTATTGTTTTCTTTTTCCATTTGCTTTTACTGATTTGTAGGAATTGTTTGTATATTCCGGATACTAATCCTTTGTCAGTTACAAATATTACATATATTCTCTCTCAGTCTGTGGCCTGCCTTTTCACTTTCTTGAAAGAGTGTTTGGTAAACAGAAGTTCTCAATTCTAATGTAGTTAAATCTACCAAAAAATATTTTTTTAATAAATTTATGTATTTATTTTTGGCTGCGTTGGGTCTTTGTTGCTGCGCGCGGGCTTTCCCTAGTTGCGGCGAGCGGGGGCTACTCTTCGTTGCGGTGCTCAGGCTTATCATTGCAGTGGCTTCTCTTGTTGTGGAGCACGGGCTCTAGGGTGTGCGGGCTTCAGTAGTTGTGGCTCGCGGGCTCTAGAGCTCAGGATCAGCAGTTGTGGCACGCGGGCTCGGTAGCTGTGGCTCACGGGCCCTAAAGCGCAGGCTCAGTAGTTGTGGCGCACGGTCTTAGTGGCTCCGCGGCATGTGGGATCTTCCCAGACCAGGGCTCAAACCTATGTCCCCTGCATTGGCAGGCGGATTCTTTTTTTTTTGAATTTTTGAATTTTATTTTATTTATTTTTTTATATAGGAGGTTCTTATTAGTTATCCATTTTATACATATCAGTGTGTATACGCCAATCCCAGTCTCCCAGTTCATCCCACCACCCACCCCCGCCACTTTCCCCCTTTGTGTCCATACATTTGTGCTCTACATCTGTGTCTCTATTTCTTCCCTGCACACTGGTTCATCTGTACCATTTTTCTAGGTTCCATATATATGCGTTAATATACGATATTTGTTTTTCTCTTTCTGACTTACTTCACTCTGTATGACAGTCTCTAGAGGCAGGTGGATTCTTAACCACTGCGCCACCAGGGAAGACCCCAGAAAAAATTTTTTTAAGGATTAATGCCTTTTATGTCTGGTTTAAGAAGTCCTTCCGTACCCCAAGGTCAAAAAGATACTTGCCTATATTTTCTTATAAGAATTTTAAAGTTTCCTTTTTGACATTTAAATTGTTATTTGCTGGGGACTTCCCTGGTGGTCCAGTGGTTAAGACTCCGTGCTTCCAGTGCAGGGGGGCGTGGGCTCGATTCCTGGTCGGGGAACTAAGGTCCCACATGCCAGGGGATGTGGCCAAATAAATAAATAAATAAATAAAAGTGTGATTTGCTAGACAAGCCCCTGCTCATTCATCTTCTTCAGGGGTGTATTACCTAGTCTTGACCTTTGCTGTTCCGTAAAGCCAGCAGTAAACCAAATATATAAACCTAGTAAAGAGAGTATAGAACGAAACCTTTTGAAGACAAGTGCAAAAATTCTAAAAAGATAAGCGAGTAGATTCCAGCAATATACCAAAAGAACGAGATATTATGTATGACCAAGTAGGATCTAGTCCAGAAATACAAAGGTAGTTCTGAAGCAGGAGATAGATGGGCCCCAGTCTGAAGTTTCTCCCCTGTGGACGGAAACTCCATAATAGCAGAAACTCCATAAAAACAGGATGGTGGAGGAGACTGGCCCTGCCCAGATAAGAGATGAGAGGCCACATATTCCCATTCCCGAAGTCAAGGAGACCTCCCCGACTACACATGTTCAGAAAGGCTCCTTGGAGGTCAAAAAGGGAGGGGGTGCCACCCCATAGTAAGTAACACCAACTACCCATAGGCCTCTTCGCTAGAATCCATCTTGGCTAAGAGATGCGTATGCACACGTGGGAGGACCCTGAGTTATACCAAACACGGACTCAGAACCAGGCAAAGCAAGACGACTGGCCAGAGGAAACCCGGAAGAAAGGCCCCATAAAAGTGATTCAAACCACCACGCGGGCGCGACTCTCTCTGAGCCTGCCCGTGTGTCGATCCACACGTACTGTACTCTTTTCCCTCCTAATAAACATGTTACTTGCTTCACTACTTTCCTTCTCTATGTGGAAATTCATTCCTACACAGCTGATGGGCCAGGGCCTTGTCACTGGCCACTGGTCCCTGGTGGTCTGGTGGTTAGGGTTCAGCTCTCTCACTGCCGCTGCCTGACCTCCATCTCTGGCCGGGAACCGAAGCCCTGCTTCAAGCTGCTGCAGGCCGAGGCCACCGGAGATCAGTTCAACAGGAGAAAGTCTTTTCATAGAAATCATTACTCAGCAAATTAGAGGAAACAACTTAATCACATCAGTAGGTGCTAATAAGGCATTTGATCAAATTCAACGCTCATTCCTTTAAAAAAGAGTACGAGGTAGATCTTATACTAGTGAAATAAGACAGAAGGAAAAAGACAAATGCCATATGATATCACTTATATGTGGAATCTAAAATATGACACAAACTTATCTACGAAACAGAAACAGACTCACAGCCATAGAGAATACACCTGTGGTTGCCAAGGGGAAGCGGGGATGGGGGAGGGAAGGACTGGAGGTTTGGGATTAGCAGATGCAAACTAGTACATATAGGATGGGTAAACGACAAGGTCCTACTGTAGAGCACAGGGAACTATAGTCAGTATCCTGTGATAAACCGTAATGGAAAAGAATATGAAAAAGAATGTATATATTCGTATAACTGAATTACTTTGCTGTACAGCAGAAACTAACGCAACATTGTAAATCAACTATACTTCAATAAAATAAATTTTTAAAAACAGTGCAAGGCAGTGAGACAGCGTTTTGACTCTTCTGGTGATGTCACAAAAGCAGTAAGTTGCATGGAACCCCCCCCCCAAAAAAAACAAACTTCCATTTTCAGCAAAACTAAGAGACAGATCTCCTCAGCCCCAAGGCAGTTAGAATTCGCGTCGTGCAGAGTCCACAGTGAGGCGGCCCCACCCTGGTGTGTCCCAGATAGACCAGCGCACTCTGTCCAAGTAGGGAGCTGACTCTGTGATGGTAACCCTATGTCCCTAACTACAGCAAGAGCTATAGGACCTGGGGGACATTGGGAGGAGGCGGACCGAAGCCACACGGGGGATACGTGCAATTAAAGGGTAAAGAGCAGAGAAAAGCAGCTAAGGGGCAGAAAATCTCAGAAAACACCAGAAACAAAATACACTTCTGTAGGTGAGGGGCTCATCCTGACATAGTAATCCTACCTGCCTAAAGCAGGAGCTTGGAGATAGGGGTCAAGAGAAAGGAGAGAGCAGAAGCCACGCTGCGGGGGGAGGGGCAGGGTGCAGGGAAGACTTGAAGAATAGCAAATTGGCCCAGTGCCGGCAGAGCTCAGAAAACACTAACTTATCAATATCTTCTCCTACGGTTAGTGCTTTTTGTGTCCCACCTAAGAAATCTTTCCCAACTCCGAGATCATAAAGATGTTCTCCTGTCGTCTTCTACAAGTTTTGCTATCTTGCCTTTTATTTTTAATTTCCAGTACAACTGAAATTGATTTTTGTGTATGCTGTCAGGCAGTGGTCACGATTTTTTTTTTCTTAAAAGAGAAGAAAAAGACTCTTCCAGGTTGAAGATGCTCTGTAGGGTCTAATCACGAGGTCCAGGTTGGTTTTCCAGACTGTTATTTTTAACAATGCCAGGAAGCTGACCAAAGTACTCTCTTCCTTTAAAAAGACACAGCATTGAGATGCAAGTCCCTTTGCGGGCGGGGCATTTGCTTCTACAGACTGGGTCTTGGGCACTTTTAAGTTTTAAGCGAAGTCCTCCAGGAGCAAATGCATCTCAGGAGTTCCTGGGGAGGGGATGTTGGGGGTGCTCTCACTCTGACTACTCTCCACTCCTCTAAGAACTTAAGTGTATTGAAATGCAAGTCCTTTGGAGGGCGGAGGCATTTGCTTATCCATATCGGGGCTTGACAATTTTTCAATTGTAAGGGGGCCGTTGGAAATTCTCTGGGCCAGATCACAATTCCTTCCTGGAGGAAATGCACCTCGTGAGTTCCTGGGGGAGGGGCTGCTGTGGAGTCTCTGGCTTTGGCAATCTTCAATTGACCCTTCCTCTCCTTGCTGCCTTGGGTCCCACCTTCTCTCGAAGTCCCCTCAGCCCCCATCTTTCCTGCTGCTGCTGGGGAGGGCTTTGCAAAAGCACCTCTGTTCTTGGGAAGGGTGGTGACCCAAAGGGATGTGGAAGGTAAATGCTTCTTTACCATCTTTGGGTCTCTGGCTGGGCCTGAGAATAAAACAGACACAAGACACATTAACAGGAGACAAGCAAACGCATTCTATTAAATGTTAACATGTACCTGGGAGCCTTCACTAGAGAATGAAGACCCGAAGGAGTGACCAGAACGGGAAGATTTTCTACCTTTTAGACACAGGCATGTTGCATTTGTGAAGAATTGACAAGAGAAAGGGGTTTGGGCTTGGGTGGCAGGTAGTAAAGAAACAACTCGGAATACTAGGGTGAGACTAACAAGGTTTGCACAGACTTCCAGGCCCTCGCTCCGTCCCTGGGGCACGGAAGCACTTTCGTGGAGGCGGGCTAGCTCCAGCTCTCAGCAAGGGAAAGGCTCAGTACATTCATGACCTTTCACTTTCCTGCCTGGTGGTTACAACTGAGGAGAAGTTCAGTGAGAAGACTTTTTTTCTCCATGTAGATATTCAATGAACACATCTCCATTGAAGCAAAAGTTGCCCTTTCTCCCTGGCTGCGAAGTGTGTCGGAGAAACATCACTAAAAACAAAATCTCCCAACCTGGAACACCTCTCCACAAAAGCAGAAAAGATAGAAAACGGATGTAAAAAGCCTGAAAACAGAATGATCTGTGCAAACGCAGGCACCCCACCCGAGGGATGCGGAGACAGAAGGAACATCTCCACAGGGGTAGCAGACAACAGCCCCGCCCCCCACCTCCCGCACTAGCTTTTGCCATTTGGAGTCCGGTCGGCTGAAGTCAGACGGAAGCTGGGAGGTCTGCAGGGCCAGCGTCTTCCTTGATTACAATTCAAAAAGACGCTCCCAGACCCTGGAGTGGGGGAAACATTCCTGAGTTGTGAGAATGACCGGCGGCTGATTTAGCCATTAAAAAGATTTACATATATTTAAAAGGACAGAGGGAGAGATTCTGAAAGAAAATGTCTAGGAAGGGGAGTCTCTCACCTTATCTTCTCCCAGTAGAATTAAGACTCTTACTCTTACTTTGTATTCGTCCTTACAATTGCCTCCCTGTGTTCCTATGAAATAGTAACATTACGATATTTCATTATCTCCATTGTCCTTTTAACTTTCTCTGGGCAAGGGACAAGTTGCAGGTGCCTAATTAGCCAGGAGGAAAAATGTGAGGCAAAACGATTATCAGAATTACAATAGGATGACGGCCACCATGGAGAACAGTATGGAGATTCCTTAAGAAACTAAAAATAGGGGCTTCCCAGGTGGCGCAGTGGTTGAGAGTCCGCCTGCCGATGCAGGGGGCGCGGGTTCGTGCCCCGGTCCGGGAAGATCCCACGTGCCGCGGAGCGGCTGGGCCCGTGGGCCGTGGCCACTGAGCCTGCGCGTCCGGAGCCTGTGCTCCGCAACGGGAGAGGCCACAACAGTGAGAGGCCCGCGTACCACAAAAAAAAAATAAATAAATATATCATACCAATGGGGAAGGGTTAAATCAGATTCTTGGGAAGCAATGTGCATTTTCCTTCTTCATAGATTAATTTTACTAGCGGTTATGGCCTCTTTATTAACTGACCTTTCAAATGGTTAACAATTTGAGTATTATTCTGAAGTTCCTTACAAAGTCTTGTCCAATCCAAGTCTAGAGTAGCTTAACTCTGGAGTTTTATAATTTAAAATTTTAATTCAGAGTTTTTCTTGTAAGGCCCAATACCTTTCTCCTGAGTTTTCGTCAAATATATAGGTAACATCATATTTACATCAGTTTAGGCCCTTCTGTAATTGTTCTATCTTCTCACATACTGTGTCTCTCATGTGGGCCACAAAGACACCCATGGCCACCATCCAAGTCTTAGGTGGCACCAATCCGAGGGCACAGATGGAACTTCCAGTGTTTGATGTCCATGACCGTATTTGTTTTTAGTCTTGGGACAAACCAGTCCCTTGCGCCATTTTTTTCATGCATCAGTCCAAATCAATAGTATTATAACGTTAAGTCAACGACATCTCCCTGAATAAAAGCCAACCTTTGTTTATCCCTCCGTACTGGGATTGGGAGAGCTTGTGTCCGAAAGTTAATCAAGTCATATTAGACCCGTCTTTTGGAGCCTCTGTCTGCGAATGCCAGATTTCTGTTTGTCTATTAATTAGATTCTTTTCTTCTGAACACCATCCTTTCATCTCTTTTGGAAGTCGTGGCCCAATACCTAACTGTTCCTTTAAATATCAATAGTCCTGTAACTTTGAACAATCTCAGTGCTCTTTTTTTTTTTTTTTTTTTCCGGTACGCGGGCCTCTCACTGTTGTGGCCTCTCCCGTTGCGGAGCACAGGCTCCGGACGCGCAGGCTCAGCGGCCACAGCTCACGGGCCCAGCCGCTCCGCGGCACGTGGGATCTTCCCGGACCGGGGCACGAACCCGTGTCCCCTGCATCGGCAGTAGGACTCGCAACCACTGCGCCACCAGGGAAGCCCTCAGTGCTCTTTTATAGCTGATTGTTGCTGGACTCTTCTAGTGAAGGTCTCTGAGGTCTGGGTGGGATGATTTTTTTCCCAGTATTAAACTATTTCAAATTTTTTAAATGTAATTATCTTTTTAATTTTTTATACAACGTTTAAAGGTTACACTCTATTTACAGCTATTACGTAATATTGGCTACATTCCCCGTGTTGTACAATACATCCTTGTAGCTTACCTTACACCCAATAGTTTTTACCTCCCGCTCCCCCAGCCTTATATTGTCCCTCCCTCCCCACTGGTAACCACTAGTTTGTTCTCTTTATCTGGGAGTCTGCTTCCTTTTTGTTATACCCACTAATTTGTTGTCGTTTTTAAATTATCTACTTTTTTAATATTGATTTTATTAATTTTTTTGGCTGCATCAGGTCTTAGCTGTAGCATGTGGGATCTTTTGTCGAGGCATGCAGGATCCTTTGTTGGGGCGCGTGGGCTTCTCTCTAGTTGTGGTGTGTGGGCTTCTTTCTAGTTGTGGCCTACGGGGTTATTTGCCCTGTGGGCTTATTTGCCCTGTGGCATGTGGGATCTTAGTTCGCGGACCAGGGATCGAACCCGTGTCCCCTGCATCGGAAGGTGGATTCTTTACCACTGAACCACCATGGAAGTTCCTGTTGTAGTTTTTAGATTCCACATATAAGTGAGATCATACAGTATTTGTGTTTCTCTGTCTGACTTATTTCACTTAGCATAATGCCCTCCAAGTCCATCCATGTTGCTGCAAATGACAATTTTTCACTCTATTTTTTAAAACCAATTTTTTAAATTGAAGTATAGAAAATTTCATTTTTTTTTTATTATTATTTATTGGCTGCGTTGGGTCTTTGTTGCTGCCTGAGGGCTTTCTCTATTTGCAGCGAGCGGGGGCTACTCTTCGCTGCAATGCACGGTCTTCTCATTGCAGTGGCTTCTCTTGTTGCGGAGCACGGGCTCTAGGCGCACAGGATTCAGTAGTTGTGGCTTGTGGGCTCTAGAGCGCAGGCTCAGTAGTTGTGGCGCATGGGCTTAGTTGCTTCGCGCATGTGGGATCTTCCCGGACCAGGGATCGAACCTGTGTCCCCTGCACTGGCAGGCAGATTCTTATCCATTTTGCCCCCAGGGAAGCCCCATTCTTTTTTTTTTTTAATTGAAGTCTAGTTGTTTTACAATGCTGTGCCAATCTCTGCTGTACAGTAAAGTGACTCAGTTATACACATACAGACATTCTTTTTTTAATATTCTTTTCCATTATGGTTTATCACAGGATTTTTTTTTTTTTTTTTTTGCGGTATGCGGGCCTCTCACTGCTGTGGCCTCTCCCATTGTGGAGCACAGGCTCCGGACGCGTAGGCTCAGCGGCCATGGCTCAGGGGCCCAGCCGCTCCGCGGCATGTGGGATCTTCCCGGACCGGGGCACGAACCCGCGCCCCCTGCATCGGCAGGCGGACTCTCAACCACTGCGCCACCAGGGAAGCCCTGTCACAGGATATTGAATATAGTTCTCTGTGCTCTACAGTAGGACCTTGTTGTTTATCCATTCTAAATGTAATAGTTTGCATCTACCAACCCCAGAGTCCCCGTCCATCCCTCTCCCTCCCCCCACCCTTGGCAACCACAAGGCTGTTCTCTGTCTCTGAGTTGCTTTCTGTTTTGTAGATAGGTTCATCTGTGGCATATTTTAGATTCTACATATAAGAGATATCATATGGGGCTTCCCTGGTGGCGCAGTGGTTGAGAGTCTGCCTGCCGATGCAGGGGACGCGGGTTCGTGCCCCGGTCCGGGAAGATCCCACATGCCGCGGAGCGGCTGGGCCCGTGAGCCATGGCCGCTGAGCCTGCGCGTCCGGAGCCTGTGCTCCGCTACGGGAGAGGCCACAGCAGTGAGAGGCCCGCGTACCGCAACAAAAAAAAAAAAAAAAAAAAAAGACATATCATATGGTATTTGTCTTTCTCTTTCTGACTTATTTCACTTAGTATGATAACCTCTAGCTGCAGAAAATGTCATTCTTTTTTATAGCTGAATAGTAGCCATATATATATGTAGTATATGTGTATATACTACATATATATACACACATATACCACATCTTCCTTATCCATTCATCTATTGAGGGACACGTAGGCTGCTTCCATGTCTTGGCTATTGTGAATAGTGTTGCTGTGAATATAGGGGGTGCATGCATGCATCTTTCTGAATTAGAGTTCTGTCTGGGTACATGCCCAGGAGCTGGATTGCTGCATCATATGGCAACTCTATTTCTAGTCTTTTTTTTTTTTTTTTTTTTTTTTTTTTTATTATTTATTTCTAGTCTTTTGAAGAACCTCTATACTGTTCTCCACAGTGGCTGCACCAATTTACATTCCCAGGAACAGTGTAGGAGGGTTCCCTTTTCTCCACATCCTCTCCAACATTTGTTATTTGTGGTCTTTTTGACAATGGCCTTTCTGACAGGTGTGAGGTGATATCTCATTGTGATGTTGATTTGCATTTCCCTGATGATTAGCGCTGTTGAGCAAACTATTTCAAATTTTAAACCTCTTACCTTTTACAAGCATTAGTTCTACTAAGTTCCCAGTAAAGTGGGTCAGGGAGAACTTCCTGCGCTTAACTTGGCAATTGCCCGTAGAGGAGTCTGCTGATAAATGGCACATCTCTTTGATGTGCTTTGAATAATTTCATTAAAAAAAAAATTTTTTTTAATTTATTTAGTTTTGGCTGTGTTGGGTCTTCGTTGCTGCGTGCGGGCTTTCTCTAGTTGCGGCGAGCAGGGGCTACTCTTTGTTGCAGTGCGTGGGGCTCTCATTACGGTGGCTTCTCCTGTTGCAGAGCACGGGCTCTAGGCACACAGGCTTCAGTAGTTGTGGCATGTGGGTTCAGTAGTTGTGGCTCGTGGGCTCTAGAGCTCAGGTTCAATAGTTGTGGCGCATGGGCTTAGTTGCTCCGCGGCATGTGGGATCTTCCCCGACCAGGGCTCGAACCCGTGTCCCCTGCATTGGCAGGCAGATTCTTAACCACTGCGCCACCAGGGAATCCCCAAATAATTTCATTTTTTTTTAGTGGACATAGTAAGAGTCTAGTACCTTTAAAATTCCTCTCTTAGATGATTTTTGTTGATGACACAAAAACACTAACCAGGCAAGTAGGGATTGTGGTATAAGAACGATTTTGGATTCCCATAGCCCAAACTTCTTTTAGCCCCCTTTTCAGTTCATTTGCCCATTTCCTTCTGTGGAGCTTTTTTTTTTTATGAACAAAATCTTCTTATTGTAAAAAGCGGAGCACCTGTGTTTGGAGGCCGCCATGTTTTACCAGCAGCTTCGGCAGCTCTAGCCAGAGAATCCTGGCATTCAGCAACTTCCTCCTTCTGCCCCGCGTGAGCTCTGCAATGATTTATTGATATCTGAGCAGGCAGTTGTAAAGCCTCTGACGAGCCAACTATCAATTTTTCCATGAGATATTTTAGTTCCTATGGAATCCAGAAATCCTCTATTTTTTCAAATTCACCCTGTGGTTTGGCCTGATACCAAACATGGAGTTATTATTTATATATTGTATATAAACTGTATATATAAAATATGCATTCATTTTAGGTCCAGAACCAAGAATTGCAGCCCTAGTCACTGACATTAACTTGTCTGCTGTGCGGGCTTAATTGCAGACAAAACACCAACCTCCACGGTTTTATGGCAAGTCATCACAGTACAGGAAGCTTTAGGTGGCCGCTTTTTTTTCTAAATTTATTTTATTGAAGCATAGCAGCTGATTTACAATGTTGTGTTAATTTCTACCGTACAAATCAAAGTGATTCGGTCATACATATACATATATATATTGTTTTTCGTATTCTTTTCCATTATGGTTTATCACAGGATATTGAATATAGTTGTTCCCTGTGCTATACAGTAGGACCTTGTTGCTTATCCATTCTGTATCTAATAGTTTGCATCTGCTAATCCCAAACTCCTCCCCTCCCCCACCCCAATCCCCTTGGCAACCACAAGTCTGTTCTCTATGTCTGTGAGTCTCTTTCTGTTTCGTAGTTAAGTTCTTTTTTTTTTTTGGCTGCACCTCGCAGCATGTGGGATTTTAGTTCCCCGACCAAGGATCAAACTCGTGCTCCCTGCAGTGGAAGCGCAGAATCTTAACCACTGGACCTCCAAGGAAGTCCATGGATGAGTTCATTTGTGTCATATTTTAGATTTAAGTGGGCCACTTTTATCCCAAGTACCTGACCCATGAGTAAACGTCATCAAAGGTGCGATATGAATAGGAATATCGGATGAATCAGGTTGGGATTTTCACAGTTTGGAACCCCCAAAGCTGGGGGAGAGACTGGAAGCCAATTTCAGTTGCTCAAAAGCCTCTTCAGGTTCCAGAGACAGAGACCGGGAGAATGTGCGTGCAGTCGCTCCACCTGAGGTTTGGTCTGCTCTGCAAAGCTGGAGATAATCCACTGTGAGTTAGACTGCACCAGCCCCCACATTGGCTAATTATTTTCGGTCGGAGTAAGCTGTTTTATCTGCAAAATGGGCCGACTCCTAGACTCTAACACTCTATGGCCGGCAACTGACAACAGATGCTCTAAATATTCCACCTGAGTTTAGCAAGATTGCAATTTGTCTGGTGAGGCTTATGTGCTTATTCAGGGAGAAATTGTAAGAAAACCCCAAAGCAGGCAGATTCTTAACTGTGCCACCAGGGAAGTCCCTCAGTCTTACTTTTTTAACCACTCTCATAAGCTCTGCCTTTTAATTGGTCTGTTTAATCCATTTACGTGTGATGGTTAGGTTTAAGTCTATCATCTCGCTATTTATTTTCTATTTGTCCCATCTGTTCTTTGTTCCTTTTCTCCTCTATTCCTGGTTTCTTTGGATTAATCAAATATTTCTGGCGTTCTATTTTTTCTCTGCGGTTGGCTTGTTAGCTCTGATAACTGAGGCCACTGGTTCTGCTCAGGAGCCCCCTCTTCCTGCACCATATTCTGGAAAGTACCTCCAGGCAGAGATGCAGGCTGCTCGGAGCCATCTCCACATCTGTCTTCCTTCTGATCACAGTCATGCGTTGCCCGTTGGCCAGCAAGTCATCTATATCCTGAATAACCTTAGAGCTCTCTGGTGGACACATCTCTCTAAGTTTTCCCATAAATGCCTAGAGGCAATAATAAGAGAGTGTGAAACCCTCGAGGAGTCCCTTGCTATAAATATCAGACTTTTTTCGTAAGCAAAAGCAAACAAGAATTTAGACTCATCTGCTAGAGGAACAAGAAAGAAAGAAAGAAAATGCAGGCCAATGATCAGATACAGAAAAACTTGTGCAGACAATGGTACCAAAGTCAAAGGAGCTGTAGGAGTTCATGAAACAACAAATGTATTTACTTCTTTGAGCTCTTGTACAAATCTATGTAATGGTTGATTATTTTTACCAAATTTACCTTCCATTATGGGATGAATGTGTCTCCCCCAAAAATTCATATGTTGGGGCTTCCCTGGTGGCGCAGTGGTTAAGAATCCACCTGCCAATGCAAGGGACATGGGGTCGAGCCCTGGTCCGGGAAGATCCCACATGCCGCGGAGCAACTAAGCCCGTGCGCCACAACTACTGGGCCCGTGTGCCACAACTACTGAAGCCTGTTCTTAGAGCCTGTGCTCTGCAACAAAAGAAGCCACTGCAATGAGAAGCCCACACACCACAACAAAGAGTAGCTCCTGCTCTCTGCAACTAGAGAAAGCCCGTGTGCAGCAACGAAGACCCAATGCAGCCAAAAAATTAAAAATTAATTGCTTAATTAATTTTAAAAAATTTATATGTTGAAGCCCCAATCCCTGATGGGATGGTATTTGGAGGTGGAGACATTGAGAGGTAATTAAGTTTAGATGAGGTCATGGGGGGGGCCCTTATAAGGGATTAGTACCCTTAAGAGAAGAAGTTAGAGGTCTCATTCTTTCCACCCAAAAGCGCGTAGCAAAGGCTGTGGGAGAACACAGTGAAAGGAGCTCACTACAGGAAGTGAGCTCTCACCAGGAGCCACATCTGCTGGCATCTTGATCTAGGACGTCCAGCCTTGAGCACTGTGAGAAATAAATGTCTATAGTTTAAGCACCCTGCCCCCAATCCCAGGTCTCTGTTATTTTGTTATAGCAGCCCAAGCTGACTAAGGTATCTTTATTTTTTACTGGAAGTGTGGGAATTTAGGGGGTGAGTGCCTTTTAAAAATTATCCTTTGTGTTTTGAATTCTTTTATAACGTGTGTGTTATATTCCTTCTAGTTGAGCTCTTCACAAAGGATTTTGTTTTACACATGACTATGGCTTATCCCTTTAGTAAACTATTTGTATTGTTTCTATATCTCGAATTTAACTAACACCTTTATTCTCTAGGGTTCAAAAGATGCAACAATTTGTTTCAGCTTGGGGTGCTTTTCCAGCACGGTGTGACATGACCGCTTCTGTCATCCCCATTTCCTTTCAGAAGCCACAGAGTAACCAGATCAGGTGCTTTTCCCCCCAGGAGCTACACAGACACTCCCTCTGGAGGACAGAATATGGCAGCCTCCAAGTTGCACAGCAAGCCCCTCTCCCCAACAGGTTTGTGCTGATTCCAGAGGCAGTGAGAACACACATTCCTTGGTCAGAAAAAGTATCTGTGTGGGAACTGCAGAGGGAAAGGAACAGCAGCCCGTACTGGTGGGAAGCGAGACATTTCTCAGGAAGTTGCAGAACAAGTAGCACCAGTATCTGCCAGAAAAGGCAAGGACGGATTAGCCCCAGGAAAGGAGGAAATGTTATTGACACAGAGGTTCCCCACTTCCCATGTCTCAAAGTCCCAGTCTGTGAGCTTTGAGCCGTTTGCCAAGTGTTTCCTAGCTGAGGGTCTTGCCCTCTAGGCTCTCCTGATTCTCTGGTCCCTGCAATTCCTGCCTCTTCCGATCTCTTTCTCCAAAATTCCTCTGCCTGGGAGTCTTTGGCTTCTCCGGATAAAGGTATACAGGGTCTTTCTTCCTTTCTCCTCCTTACAGGTCGGCCAGAGCAGAGTTCCAACTGAGCAACTGACACTGCTTCACGCTGCCAAGGGCTTCAGCAATGTCTGGGGCCTTATTTATTTATTTGGCTGCGTTGGGTCTTCATTGCTGCGCGGGCTTTCTCTAGTTGTGGCAAGTGGGGGCTACTCTTCGTTGCAGTGCGTGGGCTTCTCATTGTGGTGGCTTCTCTTGTTTCGGAGCACGGGCTCTAGGCGTGCGGGCTTCAGTAGTTGTGGCTCACGGGCTCTAGAGCGCAGGATCAGTAGTTGTGGCGCATGGGCTTAGTTGCTCCATGGCATGTGGGATCTTCCCAGACCAGGGCTCGAACCCATGTACCGTGCATTGGCAGGCAAATTCCTAACCACTGCACCACCAGGGAAGTCCACTTCTGGGGCTTTAAATGGTAATATCAGGTGTCCAGGAAGGCGTGTGGATGACCTCAGAGTCCTGGGTAGTTTCTCAATGGCATCAGCCTTGCTGACCATCTAAGTAGGAAGAGCTCGTTTTCCTCTCACTGTGACAAGAAAAAGGTAGAATTATATTGCATTTTGCTCTCCTTTCCAGTACTGACGTCCAACAACTTAACACCTTATTAATAACAGAGAGACAACAGGAAAATCTCTAAACACTCGGAAACTAAACAACACACTTCTAAACAATCCATGGGTCAAAGAGGAAGTCCTGAGGGAAATTTTAAAAGTCTATTGAGCTGGATGAAAATAAAAATACAGCAGAGCAAAATGTGTGGGACAGCTAAAGCAGTGCTGAGAGGGAAATTTATATAGCACTCAAATGTGTACATTAGAAAAGACGATAAGTCTCAAATCAATAACCTGAGTTCCCACCTCAAGAAAGTAGAAAAAGAAGCACAAAAGGAACCTAAAGCAAGCAGAAGGAAGGAAACAATAGAGGCAGGACCAGAAATCAAGGACAATGGAAGCAGAAAATCACATGAGAAAATTAATGAAACAAAAGATCAATAAAATTGACAAACCTTTAGAAGACTGACAAAGAAAAAAAAAGGGAGGGGGCTTCCCTGGTGGCGCAGTGGTTGAGAGTCCGCCTGCCAATGCAGGGGACACAGGTTCGTGCCCCGGTCCGGGAAGATCCCACATGCCGTGGAGCGGCTGGGCCCGTGAGCCATGGCCGCTGAGCCTGCGCGTCCGGAGCCTGTGCTCCGCAACGGGAGAGGCCACAACAGTGAGAGGCCCGCGTACCACAAAAAAACAAACAAACAAAAAAAAAGAAAAAAGGGAGGGACTTCCCTCGTGGCACAGTGGATAGGACTCCGTGCTCTCAATTTAGGGGGCCTGGGTTCGATCCCTAGTCAGAGAACTAGATTCCACATGCATGCCACAACTAAGAGTTCGCGTGCCACAACTAAGAAGCCCGTGTGCCGCAACTAAGGAACCTGCCTGCTGTATCTGAGACCCAGCACAACCAAATAAATAAATAAATAAATATTTTTAAAAAAGGAAAGAAAGAAAAAAGGGAGAAGAAACAAATAACGAGTATCAGGAATGAAACAGGGGATATCACCATAGACCCTTCAGGCATCAAAAGGATCATAAGGAATTCTACCAATAGTTTACAAAAATGTGACAATTTAAATAGAAATGGAAATGGACAGGAACTTCCTTGGCAGTCCAGTGGTTAAGACTCCACGCTTCCACTGCAGGGTGCACAGGTTCGATCCCTGGTTGGGGAACTAAGATCTCAGGTGCTGCGCTGCACTGTCAAAAATAAAAAGAAAAAAAGAAATTGAAATAGACAAATTCCTCAAAAACACGAACTACCAAATCTCGCCCAATATAAAATAAATAATTTGAATAATCCTATAACTATTAAGGAAATTGAATTGATGATTTAAAATCTCCCCCAAAAAGAAACTTCTAGTCATAGATGGTTTCACTGAAGAATTCTGCCAAACATTTAAAGAAGAATTAATATCCATTCTACACAATCTCTTCCAAAAAATGGAAGAGGAGGGAGTATTTCTTAATTTATTTTATGAAGCTAGTATTACTCTGACACCAAAACCAGACAAAGAACATTTAAAAAGAAAAGACTACAAACCAGTATCCCTCATGAACCTAGACCCAAAAATGCTTAACAAAATATCAGTGAATGGAATTCAACAAAATATGGAAAGACAAATGCTGAGCCCGTGTGCCACAACTACTGAGCCCACGTGCCACAACTACTGAAGCCCGCACGACTGGAGCCCGTGCTCCGCAACAAGAGAAGCCACTGCAATGAGAAGCCCGTGCACCACAGCAAAGAGTAGCCCCTGCTCGACGCAACTAGAGAAAACCTGTGCGCAGCAACGGAGACCCAAAACAGCCAAAAATTAATTAATTAATTAATTAATTAATTTTAAAAAATGAGATGTCACTTTACACCCACTGGAATGGCCAGAACAAAAAACAATTGTTGGAGAGGATGTGGAGAGACTGGAACCCTCATCTATTGTTGGTGGTTGTGATTGTTCATTTTATGTGTCCACTTGGGTGGGCCCTGGAATTCCAGATATCTGGTTAAACAGTATTTCTGGCGTGTCTGTGAGGGTGTTTCCAGAAGAGATGAACATCTGAATCGGTTAGACTGAGGAAAGCAGATGGCCCTTCCCAATGGGGGTGGACCTCCACAAACCCCTTGAGGGCCTGAATAGAACCCAAAAACCCAGGGAGGATCTCCTCTCTCTGCCTGACTGCGAGCTGGTGTCATTGGTGGTCTCTCCTGACCTTGGACTGGGATTTACACCATCAGGTCCCCTGGTTCTCAGGCCTTTGAAGTCAGACTAGAATTTATATCACCGGCTTGCTGACTTTAGACTGTGGGACCTCTGAGCCTCCATAATTTCATGAACCAATTCCTTATAATAAACCTCATGGTGTGTGTGTGTGTGTGTGTGTGTGTGTGTGTGTGTGTGTGTGTGTG